>NW_025533842.1:0-300000 GCF_020615455.1 Coregonus clupeaformis
ATATCCCCCAACAAGCCACTGTAAGTGGTCAATGGAATCACAGACCTCTGCTGCTACAGTGCCTTCAGCAAGTATTCACACTCCTTGACTTTTTCCACACGTTGTTGCATTACAAAGTGGGATTAAAATGGATGACATGTTTTTGTCAACGAACTACACACTTTTTTATTATTAATGGAAAATAAAACACCAATATATCTTGATTAGATAAGTATTCAACACCCTGAGTCAATGCATGTTAGAATCACCTTTGGCAGTGATTACAGATGTAAGTCTTTCTGGGTAAGTCTCTAAGAGCTTTGCACACCTGTATTGTAAAATATTTGCAGATTATTCTTTAAAAAATTATTCAAGCTCTGCCAATTTGGTTGTTCATTGCTAGAAAGCCATTGTCAAGTCTTGCAATACATTTTCAAGCTGATTTAAGTCAAAACTGTAACTCGGCCACTCAGGAACATTCTTGGTAAGCAACTCCAGTGTATATTTGGCCTTGTTTTCTATGTACTTGTTTTCCCTAGTCCTTGTCGATGACAAGCATACCCATAACATGATGCAGCCACCACCATACTTGAAAATATGAAGGGTGGTACTCAGTGATGTGTTGTGTTGGATTTGCCCCAAATATAACACTTTGAATTCAGTTCTTTGCCACAGTTTTTGCAGTATTACTTTAGTGCCTTATTGCAAACAGGATGCATGTTTTGGAACATTTTAATTATGTACAGGCTTCCTTCTTTTCACTCTGTAATTTATGTTAGTATTGTGGAGTAACTACAATGTTGTTTATCCACCCTCAGTTACCTCCTATCACAGCCATTCAACTCTGTAACTGTTTTAAAATCACCATTGGCCTCATGGTGAAATCCCTGAGCTGTTTCTTTCCTCTGAGTTAGGATGGGCGCCTGTATCTTTGTAGTGACTGTGTCTTGATACACCATCCAAAGTGTAACTAATAACTTAATCATGCAAGGGATATTCAATGTCTTTTTTTGTTTTTTTTTGCCCATCTACCAATAGGTGCCCTGGTCTTTGTGTTTGAATCTGTGCTTGAAATTCACTGTTCGACTGAGGGACTTTACAGATAATTGTATGTGTGTGGTACAGAGATAGGGTAGTAATTTATAAATCAGGTTAAACATTATTATTGCACACAGAGTCCATGCTACTTACTATTGTGGTCCTCTGTAGCTCAATTGGTAGAGCATGGCGCTTGTAACGCCAGGGTAGTGGGTTCGATACCCGGGACCACCCATACGTAAAAATCTATGCACACATGACTGTAAGTCGCTTTGGAAAAAAGCGTCTGCTAAATGGCATATTATATTATTTATTATTAAGCAAACTTTTACTCCTGAACTTATTTAGGCTTGCCATAACAAAAGGGTTGAATACTTATTGACTCAAGACAATTCAGCTTTGAATTTGTAATTAAATTGTAAAAATTTGGAAAAACATAATTCCACTTTGACATTATGGGGTATTGCGTGTAAACCAGTGACACAAAATCTCAATCCATTTTAAATTCAGGCGGTAACAACAAAATGTGGAAAACGTCAAGGGGTGTGAATACTTTCTGAAGGCACTGTATTTGCAGTGGAAACGGAAGAAGCAAAGCCCATTAAGGTACTACAGTTTCCATATTAGTACAGCCTCAGAGTCACATAACTTTGAGGCTGTCCTCATATGGACACCATACACTATGTATGACTCTGAAACCCCCTTTGATTGCAAGGGGATGTGATAACTACATTAAGTAATTGCTGGAGTATATACTAATTTGACTGTTAAGAGGATAAAATGTGCATTGCTCGGAAGCACTTTTAACACATTTTATAAACAGGGAGACCTGCTCCTTGGGAAGAAATCTGTGGATTATTTGCATCATCCTTTTTCACAATCCTGCCATAAGCACAATGCCTAGGATTAATGTGTTAGGATTTTCCAGACGCATCAAATAATGAGGAATAAGCAGCTCAGTTTTGATACCACAATATCCACACTAATAAACAAAGGGGCATATTATTGTTGAACGATAGTTACCCCAAAAAATAAGCACTCCTGGTTAGGCAATGTAATGCAATTTATGACTGACGGTAAACACAAATTGAGATGCAACTCTAGATTTGGGATTTGTTCTTGTGAACTTCAGTCGATGGCCTTCAGATTAACATGTTTCCTATTCTTAGTCTGCCTCACAAAGGCCCTTAATTAATCTCTTGGGTTGTAGCCTGATGCAAAATAACAGGCACCTAATTGCAACTCCCTATTTTCATAATTTGGCTCTCGTGAACATTTGGGGAAATCAGCTGCATTTAAAAGCTACAATAGTTCCCTCTAAATAAACAAATGAACAGCTGTGTGTGAGAAAAAGCACACGCCCAAACTATGACCATAAAGAAAAGTTTGACATTACATAACCTTGCGTAATATAAGCCTATAGTACGTGTCTTGACTGCCTTCTTGAGGCTTATGTGTGCCTAATTGTGTAATACCATAACATTGAGTAAAACAAAGCACTAGACACAAGGTCAGATTCTAAAAAAAACATTTCACACCGCAACACTGCATCAATTACAACAAACACAGGTCCATTCTAGCTTTGTGTCCACTTTTTGCTTCCGAGGCAAAACACTGTAACACTGTTGACCTGGTTTATGTATCATTCTGATACCTGTTGTGGTGAGGGAAAACATAATAACATTGTTGTTATTTTCCACTTAAGACTACAATTGACTTGTTTTGTATTGTACAATTGACTTGTATCGTGTTTTGTTTGAATTGTGCATCCAGTTCTTGCCTCTTGTCAGTGCTGCTTAGCATGAAGCAAACCTCTCTGATACTGTCTATCTACATCTGTGTCATTAGTAGGGTTGCACAATTCCCGGAACATTCAATAAATTCCCTAGTTTTCCCAAAATCCCGGTTGGGGGATTCCCGGAATCAGGAGGGAATAAGCAGGAAATCTAGACCCGTCCAACCAGGATTTCACAAAATGTTTTGAAATGTCCCAGAATTTTGCAACCCTAGTCCTGAGGATTCCAACTGAGTATGTCTGATTTTTACCAAGTCACAATGAAAAATTGCCGGGAACATTCAGAGAAATTCTCATCTTAATTCTATGTGTATGTAAATAATAAATAATTGGTCATTTAGCAGACGCTCTTATCCAGAGCAACTTACAGGAGCAATTAGGGTTAAGTGCCTTGCTCAAGGGCACATCGACAGATTTTTCACCTAGTCGGCTCGGGGATTAGAACCAGCGACCTTTCGGTTACTGGCACAACGCTCTTAACCACTAAGCTACCTGCCACCCATGTACATGTCTCTATCACATTAATAGCAAAGCTGTGGTCTTAAATCTGTTTGTTGGTTACTGTAGATCTAATTAGTAGCTTGGCTAGAGCAAACATCAGCTAGGAGTAAAATTGGGAGAGGAAATAGCAGGTCCACACTGTAGTGGTTTTTCTATAAACCCTCCTTCCAATATAGCCTACCACACATTGTGCTTGTTCACATTCACCATACTGCCAGACAGAACAATGCCAAGACCTAAAACATGGCACAATATAATTTTGCTCTTGGATAAAGGTATGCTAGCCCACTGAATTTCTGAGTGTAGCTCCTTTGTACTTTTTTTCTCTGGTAGGTATCCCAATCTGCCTGTGAATAGCTTTCCTGCTCCCTAGATCTGTGAAAGCACTTCGCGAAACAATGAGAGAAAAGATGCATGCAAACAATGACCATCACAAAGCTCCTGCAAAACACTGTAGGTTTGGAAAATAGAACAGATTTTAGCTGTAATATGTTCCTCTTTAATTACATGTAACACACGCTAACACTCTCAATAGCCAGCTACTGGGTATGCCATTTGGTGGCAGTGATGGGATCTGAGAAAAAAGTGCAACTCAAGTGCTGTTTAGAGAGCTGAAAGACTTTATGAGGCATCAGAAAGCTTGCAATGAGTTCCAATTCACTGAATACATTTTATAAACGTACCCACAATTGCACATTGCACATCTTATCCAAATGAGAGTTCATTTTTAAATTGATTGTACAGTCGCTATTCTGTTTTTGTCAACTATACCCATTCATCATCCAAAAGCAAACACTCAATCTTCAGTAATGTTTTAATGGTTTAATGATGCATTAACTACCCCTCAGAACCACTAATACCATAACAAACAAATGTTCCTGCTCACATCTATCCATCTGTTGGAATTACAGAGTTGTTCTACATTTGTATAGTAATCTGCACACGTTGTCAATGTAACTGACCTTATATCAAACTCTTGGTTTCTATTTCAAGACCAAGTTAACCCACTGAGCTAAAG
Source organism: Coregonus clupeaformis (assembly GCF_020615455.1). Classification (NCBI taxonomy): domain Eukaryota; kingdom Metazoa; phylum Chordata; class Actinopteri; order Salmoniformes; family Salmonidae; genus Coregonus; species Coregonus clupeaformis. Next base: position 4,332 of record NW_025533842.1, read on the forward strand.
TCTGGGTGTTAGCTCTGGGATCTATATAACACAGGTCTTCAGATCTCAAAAAACATTTCACACCGCAACACAGCATCAATTATAGCAAACACAGGTCCATTCTAGCCATGTGTCCACGTTTTGCTTACGAGGCAAAACACTGTAACACTGTTGACCTGGTTTATGTATCATTCTGATACCTGTTGTGGTGAGGGAAAACATAATAATGTTGTTACTGTATATTCCACTTAAGACTACAATTGACTTGTTTTGTATTGTACAATTGACTTGTATCGTGTTGTGTTTGAATTGTGCATCCAGTTCTTGCCTCTTGTCAGTGCTGCTAAGCATGAAGGAAACCTCTCTGTAACTGACCTTATATCAAACTCTTGGTTTCTATTTCAAGACCAAGTTAACCCACTGAGCTAAAGTCTAGGTGTTAGCTCTGGGATCTATATAACAAAAGTCTTAAGATCTGAAAAAACAAAACAAGATTACTCAGCACACAACTTGAATTCCCCGAACCACCTCTACAAAATGTGGAAATGCATAGAATTGGTTTGTCCTAAAACAATGACTTGACCATGTGATACCAGTTGACTATGGTTGAGGCACACAGACAGTTCTGATTGGCTAGGTTGGGTCATTACATTACTCTTAGTGAAGTGGAAGACTTTCATTATTACATCTGTCATGAAATGGATACTGAAAGGAGTATAGAAATCAATATGATTCCTACCTAGATGACAACGATACACCTCTCCCAGGAATATAGGGAAAGTCGTTTGTCTTTGTATTGGAACGACCATAAAGGGACTAATGTGACTCCTGTTGCAAATTTGCCCTAATATCCTGTTCACTCATGAGATGAAATCTGTTTAACTTCTCACTGTCTTCACTGTCTGTACCCTGATTCTGCTACAGCACTCAAATGAATGCTTTGTAATGGGACAGTTTTACAAAGCATCTTAAATCATCATATACAGTGGGGGAAAAAAGTATTTAGTCAGCCACCAATTGTGCAAGTTCTCCCACTTAAAAAGATGAGAGAGGCCTGTAATTTTCATCATAGGTACACGTCAACTATGACAGACAAAATGAGGAAAAACATTCCAGAAAATCACATTGTAGGATTTTTAATGAATTTATTTGCAAATTATGGTGGAAAATAAGTATTTGGTCAATAACAAAAGTTTCTCAATACTTTGTTATATACCCTTTGTTGGCAATGACACAGGTCAAACGTTTTCTGTAAGTCTTCACAAGGTTTTCACACACTGTTGCTGGTATTTTGGCCCATTCCTCCATGCAGATCTCCTCTAGAGCAGTGATGTTTTGGGGCTGTCGCTGGGCAACACGGACTTTCAACTCCCTCCAAAGATTTTCTATGGGGGTTGAGATCTGGAGACTGGCTAGGCCACTCCAGGACCTTGAAATGCTTCTTACGAAGCCACTCCTTCGTTGCCCGGGCAGTGTGTTTGGGATCATTGTCATGCTGAAAGACCCAGCCAAGTTTCATCTTCAATGCCCTTGCTGATGGAAGGAGGTTTTCACTCAAAATCTCACGATACATGGCCCCATTCATTCTTTCATTTACACGGATCAGTCGTCCTGGTCCCTTTGCAGAAAAAACAGCCCCAAAGCATGATGTTTCCACCCCCCATGCTTCACAGTAGGTATGGTGTTCTTTGGATGCAACTCAGCATTCTTTGTCCTCCAAACACGACGAGTTGAGTTTTTACCAAAAAGTTATATTTTGGTTTCATCTGACCATATGACATTCTCCCAATCCTCTTCTGGATCATCCAAATGCACTCTAGAAAACTTCAGACGGGCCTGGACATGTACTGGCTTAAGCAGGGGGACACGTCTGGCACTGCAGGATTTGAGTCCCTGGCGGCGTAGTGTGTTACTGATAGTAGGCTTTGTTACTTTGGTCCCAGCTCTCTGCAGGTAATTCACTAGGTCCCCCCGTGTGGTTCTGGGATTTTTGCTCACCGTTCTTGTGATCATTTTGACCCCACGGGGTGAGATCTTGCGTGGAGCCCCAGATCGAGGGAGATTATCAGTGGTCTTGTATGTCTTCCATTTCCTAATAATTGCTCCCACAGTTGATTTCTTAAAACCAAGCTGCTTACCTATTGCAGATTCAGTCTTCCCAGCCTGGTGCAGGTCTACAATTTTGTTTCTGGTGTCCTTTGACAGCTCTTTGGTCCTGGCCATAGTGGAGTTTGGAGTGTGACTGTTTGAGGTTGTGGACAGGTGTCTTTTATACTGATAACAAGTTCAAACAGGTGCCATTAATACAGGTAACGAGGGGAGGACAGAGGAGCCTCTTAAAGAAGAAGTTACAGGTCTGTGAGAGCCAGAAATCTTGCTTGTTTGTAGGTGACCAAATACTTATTTTCCACCATAATTTGCAAATAAATTCATAAAAAATCCTACAATGTGATTTTCTGGATTTTTTCTCCTCAATTTGTCTGTCATAGTTGACGTGTACCTATGATGAAAATTACAGGCCTCTCTCATCTTTTTAAGTGGGAGAAATTGCACAATTGGTGGCTGACTAAATACTTTTTTCCCCCACTGTAAATATAATTTGGCCCCATATAATGTTTAAGTCCATAATGAGAAAAGGGGTTTTAATTAAGTTAGACCCCCTTTTTTTGACTCAGTCTATATTGAATATACATCTAACTCTATCAAAGCTGAGAGAGATTCTTATTTATTTGATATAAAATAAAATAGGTTTTATTGTCACATACACTGGATTGGTGCAGTGAAATGTGTTGTTTTACAGGGTCAGCCATAGTAGTACGGTGCACCTGGAGAAAATGAGGGTTAAGTGCCTCGCTCAAGGACACATCGACAGATTTTTCACAATGTCGGCTCGGATATTCGAACCAGCAACCTTTAAGTTACTGGCCCAACACTCTAACTGATAGTAATACTCTTGCAACCTTATAATGTTGTGATATCTCCTTCGTCAGAGGCCTGTCAATAACAACACATTTGTAAAATCTAATTTTATGCTCAAGTGGTTCTGCTTCTGCAATTTATCGCAGCTATCACTTTCAACCTCTTCTCCTTCTCTTCTCCTCCTCTCTCGCCACCCTCTCTCACGTTCTCCCTCCCTCTCTTTCCCAGCTTAGTGTGGCTGTGTTTTGATCTCATTATCGTTTTCAAACATCCACACCAGATAATCTGTCAGGGGCAGGAGCCTGCACTCGGCTTCGCATATGGTAGCTCGGTCCGAATTATGAGGGTGAGGGGCGTGCTCTCAGTAGGAACCGGACTGAAGAACATTTGAAAGGCCCAGAGCAGTCAAAAACCTGATTTTCCTGTGTTTTATATATATTTCCACACTATGAGGTTGGAGTAATACTGTGAAATTGTGAAAATGATGATAACGACCTTTTAGTGCATGGATCATCAACTAGATTCAGCCGCGGGCCAATTCTTTCTGGAGCGGATGGTCGGGGAGCCGGAACATAATTACAAATAATTTGCAGACTGCAAATTGACCGCAAGAAGCCCAAACAGATATAATGTTTGACTAAAACATAATCATTTCAAACCTTGGTTACATTTGTATACATTCACGTGTCTCTCTATTATGCATGGGAATACTTGGGAACAGATTTCTTAAATTAAAATCACTTGCAGCTGATTTCCTGGTGTTTTTACAGTTTATGTCCAACATGCTCAGAAAACAACCCGCCAGTTGGGAAACCCTGTTTTAGTGTAAGAGCTGTTTGAAAAGAATGCCTGAAATTTCAGCCTGTTTTGGTGGGATGGAGTTTTGGCCTGCCTGGTGAGATCACAATGTGGTAAATTAGTTAATAGACCTATAGAAAGAGGGATCCAAACCTTTCTACCAATAACAGCAAATGTCCTGTTTTCCCCTCCCTACTCAGACCACTCCCAGACAGTCCTTGAAAAATTATTGCTTGAGAAATTGCCTTATGCTAAGAAGCTATTTCTGTTTATTTTTGACCATTTTAATTTAAAACAATCAGAGTACAGTACTTAATTGTTATACAGAAATGATTTGATACTGAAATAAAATGGCTGCATTGGACCTTTAAGAGATGGAGTGAAACAGAGAGCTACTATCTTAACTTGTCCAACAAGAAAACGTGCAAAAGTTTTGCCGTAATGAATATGACCCTATGCTGTTTCCAAAGACAAGGAGACAGCTCCTTCAGCACATTGCACTAGGAAGTGGTAGCTGAAAGCTGACAGTAAATTTGACTCGTTTCAGGAAACTTGGCGTATGTCGCGCGTCATTACTTCACAGGAGAGGCATTTGAACGTAAAACATTTATTTTTTATCAAAATGCGTTTTTTGTCAGAAATGCCTTCTGGAACATATGAACTTTCATGTGCCTTAATAACAAACTTTTATGCCATCTGTAAATATGAATAAAATTGTTAAATTATGAGCCTAGTTGGCTTAGCCACAGAAAAAGACAGGAACCTTCCCACTTGCCATGATTGGCTGAGATAATGGATGGGCTGGACATGCCGAGAGATGAGTTTGGATTGGTCTGCCATGTAGCACGCTTCTGTCTATAACATGAGCTGCTCAGTATGTGTAGGTAATCCTTTCTAACACTACTTTTTTGAAAGATATCATGAAGAACTGCAAAAGTGTTTCTAATACTCTCCATTTTCTGGAGGACCAAGTTTTGAAATCAGTGGATTGCCCGGTGGAAGCAGAGTATGATAGCTAAGGAGATGGATAAAATTCTGGGTGGGAGTTCAAAAAAAGAACACACAGAAGGCTGTTGTATAAAACACCTGTCTCCGGATTACATCTTTAAACTAAGGGCAACCATGGCATCCGTAACAGAGGGAGAAGCGTTCATCCATGTATATGGGTAAGACAGTCTAGCCAGCTACATTCAGATATTATACATTTCTAATTTTGTCAGAAAGTTGTTTTCATTGCAAGTTAAAGCATACTGTTAGCTAGCTAGCTAACATTATCTGACTGGCTCGCTAGCTAACGTTATGTGTATGAGCTGTGTAGTAATATTATTCGTATCTCAAGAGCCATTTGCATTGCTCGTTATAACCTAATGTTAGCTAGCTAACGTTGTACCTAGTTGGTTAGCTTTAGCTACCTGCAGATTCATGCAGGGTAGTAACGTTATGAGTTGGGATTATGGTTAATTGTTTAGCTAGCTAGCTAAACCATTTCACTGTACTGTTTACACCTTCTGTATGCTGTGCATGTGACAAATAAACATTGGTTTTATTTGATATAGTGTGTGTTTACCAGAGACGGTAATGTGAAGAATGACCTGCACCAAAGTCAAATTAGGATAATTTGCCAACAAGACAGTGTCCAAGTTCTAAAATTCTCTGGTAGAATGCCTTGCTTTTATTTCGTCACATTCAAAACAGTAAGCTATTTTCTGTAATTAGCTCGCCATTAACTTGTAAATAATGATCTTGTTGTGAGTTTATTGTGAGTTTATTTTCCTGTAAAAATGAATAAAGTTAAGACATTGTCAGCTATATGATATGGTCATCATTTGAACTGGTGAGCCAGCTAACTTTACGTTAGCTAGCTAGCTAACAAGCTAAAAATGACATTGTTTAGAAAGTTGCTTTTGAACGGATGGGTTTATTGGTGTTAAAATACACCTGTTATGCTATTTTGGACCACCAGGCTGATGTCATGCAGCCTGTTGTTTTTGTGTTTATACTTTTCCATAACGACAATGACAAGTTTGATGTCGGACGACAATAGAATGTTCATGATGTCACTGCGACAACTGTCTACAGACATGTCGATAGACGAAGTGTTAGCAGTTGATGTTATACTTCAATAACACAGACCCCAAAGTAAATCAGGGGGAGAAAAATATATTTATTCAAAGAGAACAAATCATAGTTGTTATGCTGGAAAGTAGATGGTAGATGTATATTCTTCCCTGTCCTCAATGTTTTCTCCACTGAATAAAGAGACAGGATGTAGTTTATAGCCTCAAGCCTAGCATGTGGCTGACCAATTAGAATTAATTGCAATACAATTGGGCTACTGGCCAAACCCCCAAGTATCCTGTTTCAGGCTCAATGTATACCAATGAGAACTTGGCCCATGTAGCTATGAGTCCCTGGTTGGAACCCCTACAAAGATTCTAAACAGATGTTGAACTGAAAAACAACTATTTCCATTCATCGTTAATTCCCTCTTGACCTCTAGTCCTCTGTGTTGTGTGTATTTATCTTCGAATATTCTTACAGTAGTATAAACCAGCTTTATTCTTGAAATCTTTGGTTGTTTAGTACACTACCGTACTCACTCTGTTTAGCACATGGCCTCACATGTGAATCCTTAAATATATATGTTGGGCTAAGGCTTAGGAGGGTGTGAACGATGCTGAATGGGTGTAGACAAAGTAGAGTTCTCCAGTAGGTGTACCAAAACATTCAAGGGCCATTTTCTCAAAAGTGGGGTTTCAAGTTTATCTACTTTCAAAGCAGAATTACTTTCCCATTGTTTCTCAACTGTAGTGTATGATATACCATTTTCTAGCTCTGAGTCTCTACTTTTATCCAATGTAAAAAAACACCATTTCAAATTTTGCTACATAAGACTGAATCACGCCGGTCGGTCACAAATCTCTGAGGCCAGAACTTAATGCCTAAGAAGGCGGTAGAAATGTACATAATTGTTACCCAGGGGAAAATGGGGGAGGGTCATGCTTTTTCAATTTCAGTCAGAGGGAGGGTTTAGTATTTTTTTAAATTAAGTCCAGGGGAGGGTCATGTTATTTGCAAACGATTAAATGTCATATTGCTCAGGGTTTGAGAATTAGTTGCTTATTATAGTATCTTGATGTGTGCCCAATGATGCCCCTCATCCCTGATTCTCTGCTGGGCGCGCAATATCAAGAGCACCTAGTGTGGTCTCAATAAAATGATCCATAGCCTATCCTATAGGCCTAGGCTATACAAAGAGCATAGTTATATTTTAAGAAAATGTACTTCCTTCCAGAGTTTTTGGGCTGCTGGGATGGTGTATTTAAAACTAGGCTACACTGCATTACACAATCATGAGCCCTGGCCTGCACTGCTCTTGCTGATGTAAACCTGTTGTGCTGCCTAACCATTGACTGTGCTGTGTACGGTGGCACTTCAGGAGGCGAGTCAAAGTCTTCTTCCGAAAACACTTTATTTGTCCAAAAAATGAAATATCTGTGAGCGCGGACTAGGCCTACTGATGTCCTGTTCAGTTTGCGAGGGAGAGGGTGAAGATGAGAAGGAGGACCGGAGGTAAGCTTGCTACTGCCATAATTGATTTTAACAAAACAATATGTTTCGTAGTCCATAATGAAGCTATTTATCAGCGTTATCAACCTCACAATTAGCCATATTCGAGTAATTTACATAACTTACATTACTATTAAGCAGCAGCTGTGGATATGGACAGCGCATGGGTGCTGAAAGTAGGCAAATTTGAGAAGGCCTAATGAATTGAAACAGTCTTCATTTTAATTTGGCTTTAGGCTACTAACAAGACGGCTTTGTGTTGGAGCATATTTCTTCCTATTCGATAAATAAGAGGTAGGCCTACCTGTTTAACAGATTAAATTATAGTCTACTATCCATAGATTATGTCAGCCAATTTCTTCAGTCACCAAGCACTCCTTAAATATCTCAGTGTCAGTGAAGAGCTTGGTGTGTTAAGACCAGAGGGGGTATTTGAGGGTATTGTAGCTTTTGTTAAAGAAAATGGCTAAAAGCATAAGCCTAACCTTTGTTAGTTTAAGATTTTGAAAAAAATCTGATGGACCTGATTATATAAAGCAGGAAAGGGCAACTGGCAGCCCCTTTCGTAGACCCACGGACCAATAAAAATATTGAAAGTATTCAGACCCTTGACTTTTTCCACATAATTATAATCCTCATCAATTTACACACAATACCCCATAATGACGAAGCAAAAACAGGTTTTTAGAGATTTTTGCAAATGTATTAAAAATAATAAACAGAAATACCTTATTTACATAAGTATTCAGACCCTTTGCAATGAGACTCGAAATTGAGCTCAGGTGCATCCTGTTTCCATTGATGATCCTTGAGATGTTTCTACAACTTGATTGGAGTCTACCTGTGGTAAATTCAATTGATTGGACATGATTTGAAAAGGCACACACCTGTCTATATAAGGTCCCACAGTTAACAGTGCATGTCAGAGCAAAAACCAAGCCATGAGGTCAAAGGAATTGTCTGTAGAGCGCCAAGACAGGATTGTGTCAAGGCACAGGTCTGGGGAAGGGTACCAAAAAATGTCTGCAGCATTGAAGGTCCCCAAGAACACAGTGGCCTCCATCATTCCTAAATGAAAGAAGTTTGGAACCATCAAGACTCTTCCTAGAGCTGGCCGCCCGGCCAAACTGAGCAATCGGGGGAGAACGTTCATTGGTCCGGGAGGTGACCAAGAACCTGATGGTCACTCTGAAAGAGCTCAGAGTTCCTCTGTGGAGATGGGAGAACCTTCCAGAAGGACAACCATCTCTGCAGCACTCCACCAATCAGGCCTTTATGGTAGAGTGGCCAGACGGAAGCCACTCCTCAGTAAAAGGCACATGACAGCCCGCTTGGAGTTTGCCAAAAGGCACATAAAGGACTCTCAGACCATGAGATATTCTCTGGTCTGATGAAACCAAGATTGAACTCTTTGGCCTGAATGCGAAGTGTCACGTCTGGAGGAAACCTGGCACCATCCCTACAGTGAAGCATGGTGGTGGCAGTATCATGCTGTGGAGATGTTCTTCAGTGGCACGGACTGGGAGACTAGTCAGGATCGAGGGAAAGATGAACGGAGCAAAGTACAGAGAGAGATCTTGATGAAAACCTGGTCTAGAGCGCTCAGAACCTGAGACTGGGGTGAAGGTTCACTTTCCAACAGGACAACGACCCTAAGCACACAGCCGAGACAACGCAGGAGTCTCTGAATGTCCTTGAGTGGCCCAGCCAGAGCCCGGACTTCAACCTGATCGAACATCTCTGAAGAGATCTCAAAATAGCTGTGCAGCGATGCTCCCCATCCAACCTGACGGAGCTTGAGAGGATCTGCAGAGAGGAATGGGAGAAACTCCCCAAATACAGGTGTGCCAAGCTTCTAGTGTCATACCCAAGAAGACTCAAGGCTGTAATCGCTGTTAAAAGTGCTTCAACAAAGTACTGAGTAAAGGGTCTGAATACTTATGTAAATGTGATATTTCAGTTGAGTTTTTTAAAATATAAATTATATATATATATACAGTACCAGTCAAAAGTTTGGACACACCTACTTATTCAAGAGTTTCTTTATTTTTACTATTTTCTACATTGTAGAATAATAGTGAAGACATCAAAACTATGAAAGAACACATATGGAATCATGTAGTAACCAAAAAAGTGTTAAACAAATAAACATCTGTTTAATATTTGAGATTCTTCAAAGTAGCCACCCTTTGCGTTGATGACAGCTTTTGCACACTCTTGGCATTCTCTCAACCAGCTTCATGAGGTAGTCACCTGGAATGCATTTCAATTATCAGTTGTGCCTTGTTAAAAGTTAATTATATTATAATATATTTTGATTTGTTTAACACTTTTTTGGTTAACACTACATGATTCCATATGTGTTATTTCATAGTTTTGATGTCTTCACTACTATTCTACAATGTAGAAAATCGTAAAAATGAAGAAAAACCCTTGAATGAGTAGGTGTGTCCAAGCTTTTGACTGTTACTGTGTATATATAGAAACTCAGTCTGGGTCTCAACTTACTGTTGAGAGTTAGAATAATAGAATACACAAGGTGGAATTTCAAAATTTGGTTGTGCATCAGCAGTCACTCAATTAGCCCATGTCAGCAAAACATTTTTAGATTGATTTTTTAGATTGATAAATTAAACCGGCTAGCTATCTAAACTTGTAGTATCATCAGTTATAATATAAAAAACTGCAAAAAATTTGCCTCCACCCTATTGCAAAATGTGTAGAATTGTAGGAAATTAGATCTGGGTAGGCAGACTCACCAGCCACTGCGGCCCCTCATGATGAGTTCTGTTTTTTTGTGGCCCCCACCCCATCAAAGCTGCCCATCGCTGATATAAAGCAATGTATAACGACGCTTTAGTCCGCAAGAAACAAGCTTTAAAATGCTGGGGAAAGACGTGGCTCCGATGCATATTGGATATCTTTGGATTGTCTTTATGACATTCAGAGGCTGCGCTTCAACCTTCTATAGCTGAGGAGACAAAAAAAGGACTTTGCTTGGGAAGTAATGTGTGATTCTGTCACTCTCAATTGATCTTTCAAATTTCAACAGGCTATTAAACAACATACTAACTCTAAAAAAGTCAGGAGCAAGCCAGGTAGCCTAAGAAGGAATGAAAATGAATTATTTTGGTTTTATTATTATTATTTCAAGGCTATAGCCTGCCACTTAAGAAATCAATTGTGAAGCATTTGTGACATGCTATAGGCTAGCAGGAGCACTCAGCACTTCAACAACAGCACTTCAACAACATGCCTATACATTTTGCATTTAGGCTGTATAAAATGACATAAAAAAAAATAAGTACTTACAATTAAATAATAATGAAAAATTATTAAATTAAAACTGGCCAAACACAGTCATTCTACAGTGTTTGGCCAGTCTTTGGTTTGAGGCTCATGTGGTGAGCAATGCATGCCTAGTTTGTTAATTTAGCCTAGCAGATGTTCTTATATTCCCATGCCCTAATCACAGTCAACACAAATCTATTTTGTAACAATATCATGGAATAAAATATAATAAAATCAGAAAATCATAGTTTCCGAAATGAAAAAAGTATATAGGCCTACCTGATGATATGTGGCTGCTGTGTTAAACATCAAATGGCTTTTTCTTAAATTCATTGATGATCAGATACTTCAGCTGTAACTGGTTCTGTTGCGTTACATTTTTACAGTTGATAGACAACTTTAGCACTGTTCCAAACTTAGACTATCCTCTTTTTTAACAATAGCCTGTATAGAAATCAAAACATCTCCGGTGCTGCAGCATGCACTCATTTATGTTTAAGCTCTATTGTGGTATTAAAAAGATTGGGCTTATTTCCAGTCATGTAAAATGACGTAGAATTGCGTGAAATGGTTTATAAAAGGCAATTTTTTTCTCGGACCGCAAATAAGATGATAGATTCATGCAGTGCTTTTATTCTAATATTTTCACAACCTTCTGGCTACTTTGCCATTTCATGTTTACAAATCGAAGAACAGTTTCTAAAACTGCATATCTAAGACTCTGGTCTGTCCTAGGAGTGAGGGTAAACGGTAGGCATATTCTCTGTTATCCATTTTATGTTTTAATTATTATTTTGGGTATAGGGGAGGGCCACTTGGTTTTTTTCAAGCATGCAGGGAAGGTCGGGTAAAAATATCAATTTTCATTTCAGAGAGGTCAGATTTTCTCCAGATGTCCCTCATTATAAATAACGTAGAGTCCCTTAAAACCAGGGCTCTGGGACAACCCAGAGGGGGTGAGAGAGTATTGATTAATATAATGGTGTGTGTAAAGGGTAGACACAGCTGACTTTTTCTTGGACCATAAATCCCTCTCTGCACAGCAGCCCAATGCGATGCACACCTCCAATGGACAGTCTACCACCACCATGCCAGGTACAAACACCCTCCATCTCCCCCTCTCCATTAAGTTCCATTGTTATCACTGAGGTAAATATGTTCCAACTGCCTGTCCAATCAAAGACTGTGCCAGAACAAGGGACAATGGTAACTAAAGCCAGGTGGATGGGGGCCCAGAGCAGTGCCAGCTTTCCCCCATTCCAACCGCCACCCCCTTCACTCCCTCCACCTCCCTCTTTTGTCCACATACGGTGGCAAAGAAGAACCAGTACCCACAGCCTTGGCATCTTTTCACTGCAGGACACAAAGGTGGCTCGCAGCAGGAGAAAGCCACTCTCTCTGCATCTGCGGAGAGACAAAAACTGTTTCTGTTTCCAATGATGCCATTGTTTTTCATGTAGAGAGAGAGAGAGAGAGAGAGAGAGAGAGAGAGAGAGAGAGAGAGAGAGAGAGAGAGAGAGAGAGAGAGAAAAGCATAAAAGATTGAAATCTTTGTGCCCTAGCGGGCTCCTTCATGAGTAAAATGAGCCAGGCGAGCATGGAGAACGAGCTCTGTAAACATGCCAGCTGCCACCACTGCAGCAGGTTGACATGACACAATTTGCCCCGTGCGAAACAGTGCAAAACACTGCCAAACAATCACTTTTTCTCTTCCCAATGTACATCACCTAATAGCAGGCACTGCATATAATAATTATCCCTAAACACTGCAATATCAACCTAGAAAAAACACACATATAAAAACAGTCAAATTAAATAAAAGTAAGTGTCATAGCCTGCTCTAGGTCAGCACACATAAATATGGACAATTATCACAAATGCAGAGTAATTATAATCCTTTTTCACAAAACAATTGCTTTGTGTTTTGTTTCTTCGTATCCTCACAATGTAAAGTGCCTGACTAGTAACTAAGCGAACAGGGTTAGGGAAATAGCAGCTTAAAATCTGACTGAGTGTGACGGGGAGGAGGTGTTGAGAAGATTAATAGCTTTCAACAACGGAACAGTGCAGCAGTACATTTTTATATGCATAATTCTATACAACAGGTCAATTGGTAGCTTAGGGGCTTCGTGGCTTTGTTTTCATTATTGGCACTTGAAAGGAGCTTTTAATTCCACGCTTCTCTCCAACCGCTGCAAAATGGGCCTCTAAAACAGAGATCACAAGGTTAGATATCTACTGTGGGTCACAACGACGTAGGCTGCTGTAATTGACATTGATTTTACAACTAAGGATGCAATTAATATTGAGGCTGTGTTTAGCCCTGTGGATAGTGCCACCTCAAATTCTATATGAAGGGAGTCAACGGAAAGGGTTGGCATTGTTTATGGACTACATATGATTAGCTCAGGCAGTTTTGACCCTGGTTCTGTTGTTTTTACGGCATAACAAAATTAGAACAGGAGATTCTGTTCGTAGCTGTGTATAAAACTCTTGACAGAACTATTATCTTCCCACGAACATTGAAATTAGTTTCTGTTGCCAAAAGCGGTAATAAAAGAGGAAAGGACGTTTTGTTTAATGACCACTTGTCTTACTTTGAAACATTCTATAAATGTTTAAGTGCAAAACTGAAAAATAAAACATTGAGTATATGAAGTCTCTATTACTGCATTTCAACAGGTTTTTGTCAAAGGTGTTAAAATGTAGCCAGTTGCATCTCTATGGGGAAGAGAGGAACGTTTTGTGCCACATCGTTGACGGGGTTTGAGGAGACTAGGTTACCCTGTTTTCAAGGTGCTTGCGGACAGGGCTAAATATAAAACTGGCCCAGATAATATGCGCGAGGACCACACACCATGCAAAGTTAATGTAGACAAATGAGGGAGAGGTGCGGGGGAACATCGTTTGGGACACCTCTGGCTAGTTTCTGGGACAGCTAGACACTAAAATTGAAATTAAGTGACCTCAGTCGGATTGCCTTCACTTCCCCTGGAAAAGAACCAATCACAAAATCTCAATTCAGGTTCAAGACTCTTTTTCCCCTTCCTTTTTACATCATCTCCTCCCTTTCTGGTGTTATTGGGGAGCGAAATTAATCCCTGCAGTCATAAAAGACATGGTTACCTGCTCCTCTTTGAAAGTATTTCCAGAGGTGGGGAACCTGGCAGTAAGCCAAGGGACAATTAGCAATGGTCTGTTTTATATAACATTTCACTTCAATCATCTTAACAAATATCAGCTACAGTATCTAAAACACATTCAGCCGACATACAGTGGAGAGAACAAGTATTTGATACACTGCCGATTTTGCAGGTTTTCCTACTTACAAAGGGCGTAGAGGTCTGTAATTTTTTATCATAGGTACACTTCAACTGTGAGAGACGGAATCTAAAACAAAAATCCAGAAAATCACATTGTATGATTTTTAAGTAATTCATATGCATTTTATTGCAAGACATAAGTATTTGATCACCTACCAACCAGTAAGAATTCCGGCTCTCACAGACCTGTTCGTTTTTCTTTAAGAAGCCCTCCTGTTCTCCACTCATTACCTGTATTAACTGCACCTGTTTGAACTCGTTACCTGTATAAAAGACACCTGTCCACACACTCAATCAAACAGACTCCAACCTCTCCACAATGGCCAAGACCAGAGAGCTGTGTAAGGACATCAGGGATAAAATTGTAGACCTGCACAAGGCTGAGATGGGCTACAGGACAATAGGCAAGCAGCTTGGTGAAAAGGCAACAACTGTTGGCGCAATTATTAGAAAATGGAAGAAGTTCAAGATGACGGTCAATCACTCTCGGTCTGGGGCTCCATGCAAGATCTCACCTCGTGGGGCATCAATGATCATGAGGAAGTTGAGGGATCAGCCCAGAACTACACGGCAGGACCTGGTCAATGACCTGAAGAGAGCTGGGACCACAGTCTCAAAGAAAACCATTAGTAACACACTACGCTGTCATGGATAAAAATCCTGCAGCGCACGCAAGGTCCCCCTGCTCAAGCCAGCGCATGTCCAGGCCCGTCTGAAGTTTGCCAATGACCATCTGGATGATCCAGAGGAGGAATGGGAGAAGGTAATGTGGTCTGATGAGACAAAAATAGAGCTTTTTGGTCTAAACTCCACTCGCTGTGTTTGAAGGAAGAAGAAGGATGAGTACAACCCCAAGAACACCATCCCAACCGTGAAGCATGGAGGTGGAAACATTCTTTGTGGATGCTTTTCTGCAAAGGGGACAGGACGACTGCACCATATTGAGGGGAGGATGGATGGGGCCATGTATCGCGAGATCTTTTGTTTTAGATTCCGCCTCTCACAGTTGAAGTGTACCTATGATAAAAAATTACAGACCTCTACATGCTTTGTAAGTAGGAAAACCTGCAAAATCAGCAGTGTATCAAATACTTGTTCTCCCCACTGTACCCTCAATCAACAGTAGTTATTAGTCAATATATCTGTTACTCTAAGTATAGGGGTGTTATTGCTGTATGCCTATTATATGAGGGGACTGTCGGGGAACCAAATATATGCCATGACAGTGTATACAGCATACTGCCATGTCCATTTACATTTTAGTCATTTAGCAGACGCTCTTATCCAGAGCGACTTACAATTAGTGAGTGCATACATTTTTCATACTGCCCCCCCCACAACCCTTGCGTTGCAAGCGCCATGCTCAACCAACTGAGCTACAGGAGGGCCAATAGTGGATGATTCTGGATGGCACATGAAATAAAATGACTAGACAAATAACTACGCAATATAATTTCCTCAATACCACAATCTAATTGGCAAGGAAATACCAGTGTTTATATGAATATGAAAATGGAAATGTGTAACACGAGACACGCCATTGTCTAGCAACGGCAGGGCAAAAAGAAGTACCACTTATTCGAGACGTGTGGAACAATATGCGCAGAGCTTACATTTTAGTCCCTTTTCAAACACAGCTTGACTATTGTCCGTTTATAATAAAAGCCTGGTGTTTTATCACAGCACACAACCATTATTCCTGAGCACTTTGCACCGTCTTCTGAAAGCCGATTAGAGGAGCCGAGAAGGAGGCCAGCTCCATCGTTGCAAAGGCAGGATATTTACATTTCAGGGCCATGTGCGGCGCATTTTAATTTGGCTGCTGCGTTTGAATGTCCCGGCTTCCTCAGTAATTCTCAGTGATTCGCACATGAGCGGCTAATGGGTTCGTTAGCATCATTAGCATCCTCAGGGAGTATATCCTCATTACCTGATCTGGTCAACTCTGACAGGTGCATCGAGACTCATCTCATCACTAATCTTTTTTCACAGTGCCAAGCTCTCTCTTTCGTTCTCTCTCTCTCTCTCTCTCTCTCTCTCTCTCTCTCTCTCTCTCTCGCTCTCTCTCAGTAAAATCGCAATCAAAGAAATACAAGTTGGAGGGAAACAAAGCGCTAGTTCCTAAGACACCCAGTTCAGATGGCATATGAGAATAATACTAATGAGACCAGTGCCCTTGACAAAAATATACGGTTCAACATTAAATGTCTAAATTATTCCTGTATTGCCTCTTGGAATATCGTTGGACGACAACCAAGAACACCATTAGGCCACTTTAAACAAATCCATTAGGATAAAGATCCAAGGCAATGCCTTCTGAAAAATAATTCAGGTTTTTATTTGTTTTGCCATATTAAATGCAGCCTAGCATATCACATTGTCAACCATTACTCTGCCCTTGAAGCTATAAAAAATACTGCATTCATGAACATCAGATATTTTCTTAAAGTTTTCTGAATGCACTAATTAAAAGAAAAACTCCTTATTTCACATTAAGTATTCATTTAACCCTATTCCTAGCACCAAAATGTTGTCCATATTAGGACAGACACATGTCCATGGAAGCTGTATCAGAGTGTGAGTCTGTCTTAATATGGACACCGTACTAGTGCTAAGGTTAGGACCAATGTTCCCTCTAAGCTGCGCGGGTGCGCAGCTCCCCTCAGACTGGCGCACAGAAGAAATATCAGCCCGTACAGAGAAGTACGAGATTGAACTAAACTCAACTTTCTAGAGTTCCCCTTTAGTTAACTCTATCAACTTCTCACCCTACTGTGGGAATTGTGTTCCAATCAACTCAATATTAGCCACTTTCAATGTAATATACCGAAACAAATGTAAGGCAGGAGATTTTATTGTAGGCATAGGGCATTGGAGTATGATTCTATTCTATTAATTTCTAATTAACAATGGGGGAGTGGTTGCTTCCTACAAGAACACAAAATGTGTGCATTTCTAGGTAAAGAGTCAGGTAAAGAGCTTGTTTTATGTCTTAAAGGGGCAGTGTTGTATTTTGAGACGGTCTTGAATAAGCTAAGTAGCCAATAGGCAGAGGGTAGCATAATTTGTCTGTTTCTTTCTAATAATGGTATGGGAATAATAATGAATTTTCTTTTGTAAAGTGGTTTCTTTCATCAAACAACACAACATTTTCAGTCACCTCCTTGTCTGAAGGACAAGTGGATAAACAGGGTAATGTCAAGCCCTGCATGTTTTGTTTTTTTAAGTCTCATGGAATGTAGGCCTGCATTGAACAGCACACATTTGCTGCTACTGACAGAAGAGCTATTTCCATGTTAAGATGTTATGGGATTCTTTTTTCTCCATTGATTTTGACAGTAGGTCAATCTGGTAGGCCTACATTATGATCAAATAGTCACAGCAGCCTACTTGGCCACTGTTACAAATTTAACTTAAAGTGGGTGCAGCCTCAGTGTTCACAGTAAACGCGCGCGGAAAGTTGCACAGAATTTTCACAATGTTCAAGTTTGCGCTCAGCAAGACCTGAAATCTGCTCAGTGCCTATTTTTTTTTTTGGAATATCGGTTAGGACATATTAGGACACAGCTTCCTTGAACATGTGACTGTCCTAATATGGACACCGTACGTTAGCCCTAACTTCATTGTCCTTCTGAAAACCTAAAACCAATCTTACATTCCCTAATATATAAATATACATATAAAAAAACTTCAAGGCCCATATCATTGCCACCCAATTTAAAACCATAACTCAAGCCCCAAGCTTCTGTCCGACACTGTGTATACGATAAAAATGTTTGGGGTGCTAATATTTGTCCTGTTACACACAAGCGTGTAATAGAAATGTGTTTTTTGCATATCCCAACTCCCGCTGAGAAACCCACAGGGAGTGGGGTCACGGCCAGGGTCATCATTGTCCAGCACGCCTGGAGCAATTGGGGTTAAGTGCCTTGCTCACATCAACAGATTATTTTCCTACCTTGTCAGGTCCGGGACTTGAACCAGCAACCTTTGGGTTACTGGCCCAACGCTCTAACCTCGAGGCTGGAATTACTGCTGGTGATGAGGAAGGATATAAACATGTGCAATGGTGCTTTTTACGTACAGATCCCCATGTTCCAAGTCCCAGACATTTAATACCACTTTAATACCACTGTCAACAACACAATCATGAGCAATGCATAAACAGAGTGAACCAACAAACATCTCACTTTCATTTCATTGCTGAGTTTCCAATAATGTCCTCTACACAGTGTACATTTTAGGACACCCTCAGCATCAATTGACTCAAGGAGGGGTGAGTTGAGTACACCATCCTTAATGTATAACTTTTGGGTCCTCTATATGAATTGCCCTTCGATTCAGTTTCTTCTCACCGAATTGAACTGCAATGCACCCAGCTGTACATGCTCCTTGACTCCTCTCCCACTTATAAATGCCATGAATCTCCCAACCGTTGGTCTTCGTCGTCTGACACAGAAACCAAACTGAAAATAAATTGCTATTTGATAAAAGAAGATAACAGAAGAAGATTTTGAGTGGAGAGTTGATTAGAATGATGTATGGCTTCGCAGGTGTATGTGGGTAGCCTAAAGGTGTATGGGTATCTAAACATTAACTGCTCTCTTGTCTTCACTGACTTCACGCCATACCATTTTATCTCTCTCACTATCTGGAACAACTGCTTGTTTAAAAAATTAAAATGTATGTCAATTCCTCCACCCATTCGCTCTGAGGGATGGTCACACTCGTTGCACAGCATAAATTGTGCTCTTTGTTCTCTCTGATCGCCGACATGGACGCCGCCCTCTCCTTCTCCGACAGCTTTATGTTGGAGCCATGACGCCTGACAACCAAGCAAAACAATAAGAACACGGGGAGAATGAGATGAGTTGAGTTGCACCTTGTGGTTCTCTTTCATATCACAGGCTTGGGTAATGTGCTGAGAGAGAGAGAGAGAGAGAGAGAGAGAGAGAGAGAGAGAGAGAGAGAGAGAGAGAGAGAGAGAGAGAGAGAGAGAGAGAGAGAGAGAGAGAGAGAGAGAGAGAGAGAGAGAGAGAGAGAGAGAGAGAGAGAGAGAGAGAGAGAGAGAGAGAGAACAATGATTTACCTGTCTGATATAATAATTCCATTATAGCAGGCACTAGCCTACACTGAAAAGCTTATGGGGGGGAAGGACATACATATGTATAACAGGAGGCACATTGATATGAAATGATCATTGTGAAAACGTTACCCATTCAGAATTCATTGCCTAGTTTTTATGAATAACATGAATTTCCGCCACCTCCATTATTTAACGACTATTCTGTGATAGTAATAGTGGGCTGGCACGGTACCTTTTATGTATCTTTGAGTTATGATTTATGAAATACAGTAGCAGTAATATAGTGCTGCTGCACATAGCTGTGTTTATTTTGTCCATCTGTTTTGTATTCCTTGAACAATAAAGGGGGGTTTGGCATACCATTACTTCAGCAGTACTGTCGAACATATCTGTCTAAAGTTCTTTCATACGGGTTTGAAACTGCATGTACCTTATGTTTGATTTGTCAACTAAATAAAATCATATATACAGTTGAAGTCGGAAGTTTACATACACCTTAGCCAAATACATTTCAACTCTGTTTTTCACAATTCCTGACATTTAATCCTAGTAAAAATTCGCTGCTTTAGGTCAGTTAGGATCACTTCTTTATTTGAAGAATGTTAAATGTCAGAATATAATAGTAGAGAGAATGATTTATTTCAGCTTTTATTTCTTTCATCACATTCCCAGTGGGTCAGAAGTTTACATACACTCAATTAGTATTGTCACGCCCTGACTCTGGGGACTCGTATTTGTTGAGTCAGGGTGTGTATTTTCTGTGTTGTGTTGTTCTATGTTATAGGTTCTAGTATGGGCATTTCTATGTTGGCCGGTGTGGTTCCCAATCAGAGGCAGCTGTCGCTCGTTGTCTCTGATTGGGGACCATACTTAGGCAGCCTATTGGCACTAGTGGGTTGTGGGATCTTGTTCCGTGTTAAGGTATGTTGTGTTGTGCTGCCTTGGACTTCACGTTTCGTTTTGTTTGTTATTTTGTCGTTGTGTTTGATATTTAATAAACATGTACGCATATCACGCTGCGCCTTGGTCCGTCCCGTCTGTAAGCGAACGTGACAGAAGATCCCACCAAACGAGGACCAAGCAGCGTGTTCAGGAGCAAATGCCGGGAATTCAACAGGAGGTTACATTAGTAGATGTCCTCCTCGGTTGGGGGAGAATTACGGAGAAGGAGGCCGTCCGTTATCGGAAGGCGATGAAGGAGGATGCCCAGGTAGGAGAGGAGAAACGGCGCCAACAGTGCTGACGACGGAGACCCGAGAGGCAACCCCAAGAAAATGTTGGGGGGGGGCACACGGTGTGGACGACGAGGCAGCAGGAGGCCGTTAAAGGGCGGATCTGCAGGATAGGAGAGGAGGCCACCATGTTACGGGGGCTATTGGTTCAGAGGGAGCAGGAGTTATTCGGTCAGAGGGAGGCGCTACAGGAGGCTATAAGGGAGAAGGAAAGTGTAGAGGCACGGCGAAAGGAGCTGGTTAGGCAGCAGAAGGAAGTGGTGCACCAAGGAAGTGGTGCACTGGCGACTCGCACCAAGCAAGTGGTGCGCGTCGCCAGCCCGGCCCGGCCTGTTCCTGCCCCTCGCACCAAGCCAGTGGTGCGCGTCGCCAGCCCGGCCCGGCCTGTTCCTGCCCCTCGCACCAAGCCAGTGGTGCGCGTCGCCAGCCCGGCCCGGCCTGTTCCTGCCCCTTGCACCAAGCCAGTGGTGCGCGTCGCCAGCCCGGCCCGGCCTGTTCCTGCCCCTCGCACCAAGCCAGTGGTGCATGTCGCCAGCCCGGCCCGGCCTGTTCCTGCCCCTCGCACCAAGCCAGTGGTGCGTGTGTCCAGTCCGGCACGGCCCGTGCCTGTTCCACCGGTGCCTGGTCCGGCACCGGTCAGCTGCTCCACTCCGGAGTCAGAGCAATCCGCTTCACCGGGGTCCAGTCCAGCTCCGGTCAGCGGCTCCACTCCGGAGCCAGAGCAGTCCGCTCCACCGGTGCCTGATCCAGCTCCGGTCAGCTGCTCCACTCCGGAGCCAGAGCAGTCCGCTCCACCGGGGTGAAGTCCAGATCCGGTCAGCGGCTCCACTCCGGAGCCAGAGCAGTCTGCTCCACCGGTGCCCGGTCCAGCTCCGGTCAGCGGCTCAAGTCCAGACCCAGACATCAGCCCCTCTCCAGGTTCGGGGTCTCCCACACCAGGGTCCAGACAGGGCTTTGTACTTCGTGGGAGGAAGGAGAGGGGAAGCAGCGCGCCGAGGTCCAGACCAGACCAGGGGCGCAACAGGGAGGCGGAGAGTAAGTGGTCGTCACGCCCTGAGCCAGATCCGCCGCCAAGGCGGAATGCCCACCCGGCCCCTACCCTGTTATGTTTATGTTGTGCGGTCGGAGTCCGCACCTTTGGGGGTACTGTCACGCCCTGACTCTGGGGACTTGTATTTGTTGAGTGAGGGTGTGTATTTTCTGTGTTGTCCTATGTTATAGGTTCTAGTATGGGCATTTCTATGTTGGCCGGTGTGGTTCCCAATCAGAGGCAGCTGTCGCTCGTTGTCTCTGATTGGGGACCATACTTAGGCAGCCTATTGGCACTAGTGGGTTGTGGGATCTTGTTCCGTGTTAAGGTATGTTGTGTTGTGCTGCCTTGGACTTTGTTTTGTTTGTTATTTTGTCGTTGTGTTTGATATTTAATAAACATGTACGCATATCACGCCTTGGTCCGTCCCGTCTGTAAGCGAACGTGACAAGTATTTGGTAGCATTGCCTTTAAATTGTTTAACTTGGGTCAAACGTTTCGGGTAGCCTTCCACAAGCTTCCCACAATAAGTTGAATGAATTTTGGCCCATTCCTCCTGGCAGAGCTGGTGCAACTGAGTCAGGTGTGTAGGCCTCCTTGCTCGCACACGCTTTTTCAGTTCTGCCCACAAATGTTCTATAGGATTGAGGTCAGGGCTTTGTGATGGCCACTCCAATACCTTGACTTTGTTGGAAGTATTCTTGGGGTCATCATCCATTTGGAAGACCCATTTGCGACCAAGCTTTAACTTCCTGACTGATGTCTTGAGATGTTGCTTCAATATATCCACATAATTTTCCTTCCTCATGATGTCATCTATTTTGTGAAGTGCACCTGTCCCTCCTGCAGCAAAGCACCCCAACAGCATGATGCTGCCACCCCCGTGCTTCACGGTTGGGATGGTGTTCTTCGGCTTGCAAGCAACCCCATTTTTCCTCCAAACATAACGATGGTCATTATGGCCAAACAGTTCTATTTTTGTTTCATCAGAGGACATTTCTCCAAAAAGTACGATCTTTGTCCCCATGTGCAGTTGCAAACCGTAGTCTGGCTTTTTTATGGCGGTTTTTGAGCACTGACTTCTTCCTTGCTGAGCGGCCTTTCAGGTTATGTCGATATAGGACTTGTTTTACTGTGGATATAGATACTTTTGTACCTGTTTCCTCCAACATCTTCACAAGGTCCTTTGCTGTTGTTCTGGGATTGATTTGCACTTTTCGCACCAAAGTACTTTCATCTCTAGGAGACAGAACGCGTCTCCTTCCTGAGCGGTATGACGGCTGCGTGGTCCCATGGTGTTTATACTTGCCTACTATAGTTTGTACAGATTAACGTGGTACCTTCAGGCGTTTGGAAATTGCTCCCAAGGATGAACCAGACTTGTGGAGGTCTACAATTTGTTTTCTGAGGTCTTGGCTGATTTATTTTGATTTTCCCATGATGTCAAGCAAAGAGGCACGGAGTTTGAAGGTAGGCCTTGAAATACATCCACAGGTACACCTCCAATAGACTCAAATTATGTCAATTCGCCTATCAGAAGGTTTTAAAGCCATGACATCATTTTCTGGAATTTTTCAAGCTGTTTAAAGGCACAGTCAACTCAGGGAAGTTAGGAACCAATATACACAAGCAGTCAGGAAAGCAAAGGCTAACTTTTTCAAACAGAACTTTGCATCCTGTAGCACTAACTCCAAAAAGTTTTGGGACACTGTAAAGTCCATGGAGAATAAGAGCACTTCCTCCCAGCTGCCCACTGCACTGAGGCTAGGAAACACTATCACCACCGATAAATCTACAATAATCGAGAATTTCAACAAGCATTTTGCTACAGCTGGCCATGCTTTCCACCTGGCTACCACTACCCCGGCCACCAACTCTGCACCCTCCGCTGCAACTTGCCCATGCCCCCTCCCCCCGCGCTTCTTCTTCACACAAATTCAGACAGCTGATGTTCTGAAAGAGCTGCAAAATCTGGACCCCTACAAATCAGCTGGGCTAGACAATCTGGACCCTTTCTTTCTAAAACTAGCCTGCCGAAATTGTCGCAACCCCTATTACTAGCCCGTTCAACCTCTCTTTCGTAACGTCTGAGATCCCCAGAGATTGGAAAGCTGCCGCGGTCATCCCCCTCTTCAAAGGGGGTGACACTCTAGATCCAAACTGTTACAGACCTATATCCATCCTGCCCTGCCTTTCGAAAGTATTTGAAAGCCAAGTTAACAAACAGATCACCGACCATTTCGAATCCCACCGTACCTACTCCGCTATGCAATCCGGTTTCCGAGCTGGTCATGGGTGCACTTCAGCCACGCTCAAGGTCCTAAACGATATTATAACCGTGATCGATAATAGACAGTACTGTGCAGCCGTCTTCATCGACCTGGCCAAGGCTTTCGACTCTGTCAACCACCGCATTCTTATTGGCAGACTAAATAGCCTTGGTTTCTCAAATGACTGCCTCGCCTGGTTCACCAACTACTTCTCAGATAGAGTTCAGTGTGTCAAATCGGAGGGCCTGTTGTCTGGACCTATGGCAGTCTCTATGGGGGTGCCACAGGGTTCAATTCTTGGGCCGACTCTTTTCTCTGTGTATATCAATGATGTCGCTCTTGCTGCTGGTGACTATCAGATCCACCTCTACGCAGACGACACCATTTTGTATACATCTGGCCCTTCATTGGACACTGTGTTAACAAACCTCCAAACGAGCTTCAATGCCATACAATACTCCTTCAGTAGCCTCCAACTGCTCTTAAACACTAGTAAAACTAAATGCATGCTCTTCAATCGAACGCTGCTGGCACCCACCCACCCGACTAGAATCACTACTCTCGACGGGTCTGACCTAGAGTATGTGGACAACTACAAATACCTAGGTGTCTGGTTAGACTGTAAACTCTCCTTCCAGACTCACATTAAGAATCTCCAATCCAAAGTTAAATCTAGAATCGGCTTCCTATTTCGCAACAAAGCCTCCTTCACTCATGCTGCCAAACATGCCCTCGTAAAACTGACTATCCTACCGATCCTTGACTTCGGCGATGTCATTTACAAAATAGCCTCCAACACTATACTCAGCAAATTGGATGTAGTCTATCACAGTGCCATCCGTTTTGTCTCCAAAGCCCCATACACTACCCACCACTGTGACCTGTATGCTCTTGTTGGCTGGTCCTCACTACATGTTCGTCGTCAAACCCACTGGCTCCAGGCCATCTATAAATCACTGCTAGGCAAATCCCTGCCTTATCTTAGCTCATTGGTCACCATAGCAGCACCCACCCGTAGTCTGCGCTCCAGCAGGTATATCTCACTGGTCATCCCCAAAGCAAACACCTCCTTTGGCCGCCATTCCTTCCAGTTCTCTGCTGCCAATGACTGGAACGAATTGCAAAAATCTCTGAAGCTGGAGACTCTTATCTCCCTCACTAACTTTAAGCATCAGTTGTCAGAGCACCTTACCGATCACTGCACCTGTACACAGCCCATCTGAAATTAGCCCACCCATCTACCTCATCCCTATATTGTTATTTATTTTGCTCTTTTGCACCCCAGTATCTCTATTTGCACATCTAGCATTCCAGTGTTAATACTAATTGTAATTATTTTGCACTATAGCCTATTTATTGCCTTACCTCCATAACTTGCTACATTTGCACACACTGTATATATATTTTCTGTTGTATTTTTTGACTTTATGTTTTTTTACCCCATATGTAACTCTGTGTTGTTGTTTTTATCGCACTGCTTTGCTTTATCTTGGCCAGGTCGCAGTTGTAAATGAGAACTTGTTCTCAACTGGCTTACCTGGTTAAATAAAGGTTAAATAAAAAAAGTATGTAAACTTCTGACCCACTGGAATTGTGATACAATGAATTATAAGTGAAATAATCTGTCTGTAAACAATTGTTGGAAAAATTACTTGTGTCATGCACTAAGTAGGTGTCCTAACCGACTTGCCAAAACTATAGTTTGTTAAAAAAGACTTTTGTGGAGTGGTTGAAAAACAAGTTTTAATGACTCCAACCTAAGTGTATGTAAACTTCCGACTTCACCTGTAGTTCTAAATATATACTGTCATCAAAGACCCCCCATGCTACAAATGCTCTAGCATAAATGTTCTGAGCACTGCATGTTAGGCTAATCTATACCGTCTGCCTGGCTATGGCACTTTTCCCCCAACAACTGAGGGCCAGAAAAACGGAGACAGAGCTCAAATCCATACAGCACGCTGAACCTCACCTTCTTGTGAAGTCAAGTCTCTAATGTATTTATCCGCAGGCGTTAGTACTATTGATAGAAAGCTGAAAAAGAGAAGAAAATCCCCTCTGCTTATGTGACTTTTGGCTGTTTAGCATTTGTGCGAATACATGGCATTAGCGGCATTATAGGAGCAGATTATTTATTTTGAATGAGAGGCAATTCAATATATCCCAGCTCCACGGGGGAAAGTGGGAAATGTGTTCCTGGTAGCAAAACAAGAGGCCGAGCATGGCATTTGAGAAATCAGAGGGGGAGAGG
Source organism: Coregonus clupeaformis (assembly GCF_020615455.1). Taxonomy (NCBI): domain Eukaryota; kingdom Metazoa; phylum Chordata; class Actinopteri; order Salmoniformes; family Salmonidae; genus Coregonus; species Coregonus clupeaformis. The sequence continues at coordinate 30,081 of NW_025533842.1, forward strand.
AGAGCAACCTTAGTGCGGAATTGAATAATAACAACAGAAACGACGAGGCCCAACACTCCAAAGCTTCAGCGCTGGCTGACAAGTTCATTACCACAGGAACCTGCGTTGCTTGTGGGTCTTTTCTACAAAGGGTTTTTACTATTAAAATGTTATACAATAACTGCACAGTCTGCAACTCTCTGCCCACCACCCCACTATTGTGAGTGTATGTCAAATAGACCACATAAAATGTAATCACTTTCTCCCACTCTCACAAAGGCTTTGCATACATCAAGCAAACAATGTTTCATATACATGATTTAGCCATGGAGCATACAGAGTGCCTGGCTACTACCGTATGGCTGGCTACTACTGTATTGTTGTAGCCAGTAATAAGCCTATATGTTTGATAAGGATATTTCAGGAGACCAGTACGGACTTTCCTTATTTTGTTTCAGATAATGGAATATCTCAGGTCAACACACCAACTAACATTCTAAAGACTATTACTAGGAGTGTGCAGGGTTTTTCCTCACTTCATATCTCAGCTGTCCACACATAGACCTCCCGGGGAGGCCCTCTGTTTGGTGTGAGCCCAGCCTGACCGAAGCCTCTGGGAGAAAAAGGCGTCATTGTTTTCCCTGCCGATCTAACCCAGTTAAATGAACGGCGTCTGCCAGGAGGGCGTCATTCAAATACGCGTGGCCAATCTCAAGGTTGCTTGAGGGATCAAGAGACCAGCGCGAGAGCATGTCGAGAAAGAGACAGTGAGAGAGGGTGAGGAGAGTGTCACGACCGTCTATGAAGTAGGACCAAAGCGCAGCGTTGGTAGCGAACATATTGACTTTAATGAAATACACGAGAATACAAAACAAAACACGATCATGAAGTCCTCAGTGACAACGACTGAACATAGAACAAAAACCCACAACCCCAAGGTGAACACAGACAGTTTAAATATGGCTCCCAATCAGAGATAACGAGCCGACAGCTGACACTCGTTACCTCCGATTGGGAGTCATTTGACCAAACACAACCAATGACAAACCAACCAAACAAAACACAACCAAAACGAACACACCCTGGCTCAAAATACAAAGTCCCGGAGCCAGAGCGTGACAGTACCCCCCCCTAAAGGCGCGGACTGCGACCGCGCCTCAAAACCCCAAATAGGGGAGGGCTGGGTGGGTGTTGCTCCTCGGAGGCGGCTCCGGCTCCGGCTCCGGGCTTGACCACCACCCTACTTCAATCCCCCCGTAATGGCCCCGATCCGATCTGACCCAGCTGGCTGGATCAGGACAGACGACGCGCACCCCTGGCTTAGCGCGTGAGGCAGGAACGGACCGGACCTGGCTGACGATACGCACCCTAGGCTTGGTGCGTGGAGCCGGAACGGACCTCACCAGGCTGACGATTCGCATCCCTGGCTTGGTGCGAGTAGCAGGGATGGGCTGGACCAGGCTGACGACTCGCACCCTTGGCTTGGTGCGAGTAGCAGGAACAGGCTGGACCAGGCTGATGACTCGCACCCTTGGCTTGGTGCGAGTAGCAGGAACGGGCTGGACCAGGCCGACGACTCGCATCCCTGGTTTGGTGCGAGTAGCAGGAACGGGTTGAACCAGGCTGGCGACTCGCACCCCTGGTTTGGTGCGAGTGGCAGGAACAGGCCGAGCTGGGCTGGCGACGCACCCCGTAGGCTTTGTGCGTGGAGCAGGAACAGGCCGAGCTGGGCTGGCGACGCGCTCCACAGACTCGGTGCGGAGCGCAGGAACGGGCCGGGCTGGGCTGGCGACGCGCACCACTGACTTGGTGGGAATGGCAGGAACAGGCCGAGTCGGGCTGGCGGCGCGCACCACAGGCTCCATGCGAGGAACAGGAACAGACAGGACCGCACTGAGGACACACACCCCTGGCCCTACACGGGGATCAGGAACGGGCCGGACCGGACTGGTAACACACCCCAGTACCCTTCGCCGTGCCTCCACACCTTCCTTCCCCTTCGTGACCAGTGGCCCCCTTAACCTGGCGGCCTTTTCTGCCAACCTACTGCACTCCTCTAACCCGTACTCCTGCTGCCCCGACGTCGTGAGCCCCCCCCTAAAAATTTTCTGGGGGTCTCTCCTCTCCGTGGACCAGGCCTCTATAGTCCTCTCCCAACCTTCGCTCTTCTGTCTCCACCACTCGTCATCCAACTCCTGGAAACGCTGCTTGGTCTCGTTGTGGTGGGTTTTTCTGTCACGACCGTCTATGAAGTAGGACCAAAGCGCAGCGTTGGTAGCGAACATATTGACTTTAATGAAATACACGAGAATACAAAACAAAACACGATCATGAAGTCCTCAGTGACAACGACTGAACATAGAACAAAAACCCACAACCCCAAGGTGAACACAGACAGTTTAAATATGGCTCCCAATCAGAGATAACGAGCCGACAGCTGACACTCGTTACCTCCGATTGGGAGTCATTTGACCAAACACAACCAATGACAAACCAACCAAACAAAACACAACCAAAACGAACACACCCTGGCTCAAAATACAAAGTCCCGGAGCCAGAGCGTGACAGAGAGTATGTACCAGGACTCCTTAAGGACTTTTAACTGCACTGGTTTAGCTAGTTTCTCAAATGACACTTTGACAGTCCTTGAAACACTTTAGTAAGCCTATTGTGGCAAGTGCATGTCATGGCAATCATGCATTTGTATTTGCATGAAACTATCCTTATGTCTACTCCACTCCACCATAACATGATCTACAATGTTAGGACAATAACACATCCATTAGAACAATCACAGATACATTGGAAATTCTGTCCAAGTCCATACATACACAGACATTCAACATTTTACATGTTCAACAGCACATATTGTTGAGACAGACAGCATGGGTCACAATATCACGTGTGCCACATCCCAGTGAGCGGAGAGTCAGACCTTGCTTGTCAGTCAAGACATGTCGTTATCCAAAGGACACTGCACTAAATCATATTAGGTGTCTGGTGGAATCACGGAGACTCATAGCTCACGACTCATTACGTGTGACGCGTGCTGTTTCAGGCGGTGTCATTGCCTGTTAACAGACTTAATTAACAAGCTCAGTGACTACGCAATCATAACTCGGTCCACTGCATGAAGCGACATTGCTTATTTATTATTTACCTAACCCGTATTCAACTGAAATGAAGTTGACTGAAATTTCTGAAATGTAGTCATCATTGGGTGGAAGTTGTCTGCGTGATGTCACCAATAGGTTGTGTGATATTTGTCCTGGGATCACAGGTTAAGACCATACTAATCAATCCCCAAGACTAATTTGGCATGGGAGGTTTTATGCTCAATTATTCATCTTGTAATATTTCCCATGCAAATTAATCCTTATTCATTGTGATAAGGAAGATGAAGTGATTACTTACCAAGTAATTTGGACATATTATTTATATTTGCGGCAAGCTCATACCGTACAGAATGAAATTTTACAGGGTTTATCCACTTTACTGCTACCAATTTACTACTACTAAGGTAAATCAGGGTAGGTTAGGATTGTTTCCCAATAGATAGATATAGCTGATTTTAGATTATGGCATATAAAACAAAAATGCTCCTACTTTGCTTTGCTTCCTGGCAAAAAGAGATTGAGGTAGAGTAGAAGTAATACGATTGTTGCAATGTCTTCCCTAAACATGATATGCAATGAGGTGCTACTACAGTGGGGAAAAAAAGTATTTAGTCAGCCACCAATTGTGCAAGTTCTCCCACGTAAAAAGATAAGAGGCCTGTGGTCTTGTATGTCTTCCATTTCCTAATAATTGCTCCCACAATTGATTTCTTCAAACCAAGCTGCTTACCTATTGCAGATTCAGTCTTCCCAGCCTGGTGCAGGTCTACAATTTTGTTTCTGGTGTCCTTTGACAGCTCTTTGGTCTTGGCCATAGTGGCGTTTGGAGTGTGACTGTTTGAGGTTGTGGACAGCTGTCTTTTATACTGATAACAAGTTCAAACAGGTGCCATTAATACAGGTAACGAGTGGAGGACAGAGGAGCCTCTTAAAGAAGAAGTTACAGGTCTGTGAGAGCCAGAAATCTTGCTTGTTTGTAGGTGACCAAATACGTATTTTCCACCATAATTTGCAAATAAATTCATAAAAAATCCTACAATGTGATTTTCTGGATTTTCTTTCTTCTCAATTTGTCTGTCATAGTTGACGTGTACCTATGATGAAAATTACAGGCCTCTCTCATCTTTTTAAGTGGGAGAACTTGCACAATTGGTGGCTGACTAAATACTTTTTTCCCCCACTGTAAATTCAGATCTATATGACTTGATTAATTATCTTAATTGTATGTTGGAAGTATTATTAGATTTCATCACGTCACAACTCTACCGTTTCATATGGGTTACAAGCAATTAAGCTTGTTCAGCATGATTAAAGCCCTCCTTCCTGTGACCCAAATGTACCCCACCTGGTGTGAATTTATGATACCAGGTATTTACAGGCGACATTCTTTGCCTTTGAGAGTTTTTTTTTTCTCAGTTCAGAGCAAATAAGGACAGTGATATGCTCAAGTCAGCATTTTGTCAACACCTAACATCTTTAATTAGCCGTGTTGATTATGTATTGTATCAATTGGAGAACTCTATTAATTAGAGGTAACCTTGGCGAATATCAGCTAACCATGCTAATTTCACTGAGCCATTGTATTTTACTATCCAATAAACAAATGTAATTGACTGAGAAAGGCTAATGTAACGATCCCGGCTGTCTGAGTCGGGTCCTGGCTGGTGACTAGTGTTCCTGTTCGTAATCTCCAGTTTCCCGAGGGTTCGGGAACGCTCCGGGGAGCGCTCTTGTTTTCCGCACCTGCATCCCATCAGCAATCTGCACACCTGGTCCTGATCATCACCCTTCTTAGGCTCTGGCCTAACATCCAGTTCCTGCCGGATCGTTAGCTATGAACAGTATGTTTGTCAGCGTATCAGCCTCTGAGCCATTAGTGTTAGTTTTGTTGTTTTGCACCTTGTGACTTGCTGTGTACTGACCTCCGTTTTTGTTCTGTCTGCAGTCTCTCACCCGGAACCTTCACCCAACCTCTGCCTGATGGTCGGGCGGCTGCCGAGCCAGTACCGACCAACCACTGCACCCTCAACAACCCATCCACGCCACCCGCTCTGTTCCCTGGATTATTCAGCCTCACTCGGAATCGATTAAATAAACACTCACCTTTCTCTCAACGTACCTTGTCCTGGTCTGCTTCTGGGTTCGGGCTTAGTAAACCGTGACAGAACGATCCGGCCAGTAATGAACCCAGCGGACCTGGACTCTGTTCGCCATGCTATTACCCAGCAGGAGAAGATGTTGGGCCATCATAGCACGGTACTACAGGAGATCGCGTTGTCAGTTCGGAACCTTTCTACCGGTCTGACGGAGGTCCAGAACCAACGCAAGTGTCCGGTGGAGGATCCACTACCGGTTTCACCCATCTCGCCTGCCGCTTCTGAAGCTGTGTCCATCCGTGAGCCCAAGGTTCCGACGCCGGATAAATATGAGGGGGAGCTGGGAAGATGCCGTTCCTTCCTTATGCAGTGTGGATTAGTGTTCGATCTACAGCCCTACTCTTATGCCACAGACAAGGCTAGGATAGCCTTTGTGATTGAGTTGCTGCGTGGTCGAGCGCTGGAGTGGGCTTCAGCCGTTTGGGAACGACAGGATCCCTGCATGGCTTCATACCAGGGGTTCACGGCCGAGATGAGGAAGCTCTTCGACCATTCCGTCCGAGGGAGGGACGCAGCTAGGCGCCTGTTTTCGCTTCGCCAAGGAACTCGCAGCGTGGCCGACTTCGTGATCGAGTTCAAGACGTTGGCTGTGGAGAGTGGGTGGAACGAGGAGTCTCTGCAAGCGGCCTTTACCAGGGTCTGTCGGAGCAGCTCAAGGATGAGTTGATCTCCTATCCGGAGCCTAGTGACCTGGACAGCTTGGTAGCCTTGTCTATTCGGGTGGATAATCGAGTCCGAGAGCGAAGGAGGGAGAGGCAATGGGGGTCCGTCCAATCGATCAGCTTCTCAGTTCCCAGTCGGGTCGGGTGGTGGACCAGAACACGTCGATCATTCTCCACCACAATGGATTAGTGGAGAGGTCCTCTCTCCCGATTCTGAACCCATGCAAGTGGGGCGGCACGGGTTAACCAAGGAGGAGCGTCAACATAGACGTAAGACCAACTGCTGCCTCTACTGTGGTAGCTCGGGACATTACATCTCCACTTGTTCCCGGCGGTCGTCAAACTGCCCGGCTCGCTAAAGTTGGGAGGACTTTTAGCGAGCCAGTTTCAACCTCTCAGTACCTCTGTCAGACCCCGTTTCCGGCTACCCTTGTGAACAGGAATCAGAGCTTAGCGCTTAACGCCTTTATCGATTCAGGTGCCGATGGAAGCTTTCTTGATGCCGAGTTGGTGGAACAGCTGGGGCTTTCCAAGGAGCAATTGCCGGAAGCCATTGAAGCGACCACTCTGAACGGCAGTAGTCTGGCACGTATCACGATGAGGACTGAACCGGTTAAGATGCGGTTGTCGGGGAATCATTCTGAGATGATTTCATTCTTCATTCTGCCGTCTTCCCATGTTCCTCTGGTCCTTGGATACCCCTGGCTGAAGGAACACAATCCCACGTTCGATTGGGTGACGGGCAAGGTAACGAGTTGGAGCCTTGATTGTCATGCTAACTGTCTCAAGACTGCCTGCCCCCATTCGGTTCCCAGTCAGGTGATTGAGGCTAAACCCCAGATTTGTCCCTGGTTCCCGAGACATATCACGATTTGGGGAAGTTTTCAGTAAGCAGAAGGCTCTGTCACTCCCTCCCCACCGACCATATGATTGTGCCATCAACCTGGTCCCTGGAGCTGTCTACCCCAAGGGAAGGTTATACAGTATCTCCCGACCTGAACGTGAGGCGTTGGAGACCTACATCAAGGAGTCCCTAGCTGCTGGTCTCGTTCGTCCCTCGTCATCACCCCTGGGGGCAGGATTCTTCTTTGTGGGTAAGAAGGATGGCTCTCTTCGACCGTGTATTGATTATCGGGGGTTGAATGACATCACGGTCAAGAATAAGTATCCCCTGCCCTTGATGAGTTCTGCCTTCGACTCCTTACAGGGTGCTACGGTGTTCACCAAGCTAGACCTACGCAATGCGTATCACCTGGTCCGGATCAGAGAGGGGGGACGAGTGGTTGACGGGTTTCAATACACCGATGGGTCACTTCGAGTATCAGGTGATGCCGTTTGGACTGACCAATGCTCCAGCGGTATTCCAGAGTATGGTGAACGACGTCCTGAGAGATATGATCGGTCTCTTTGTGTTTGTTTACCTGGATGACATTCTGATCTTCTCGAAGGAACCTTCCGACCACGTCCAGCATGTCCGGCAGGTTCTGCAGCGATTGTTGGAGAATCGCCTGTTCGTGAAGGCCGAGAAGTGCGAGTTTCACGCCCACACGACATCCTTTCTCGGGTACATCATCTCCAGGGGAGAGATTAGGATGGACCAGGAGAAGGTTAGAGCGGTTCTGGAATGGGCCCAGCCCGGTACGAGATTGCAGCTCCAGAGATTTTTGGGGTTTGCGAATTTCTACCGCAGATTCATCCGGGATTACAGCCGTGTGGCCGCCTCCGTTAACTGCCTTGACTTCCAGTATCAGGACCTTCAAGTGGAATCCGGAGGCGGATCGGCGTTTCTGGATTTGAAGAGGCGATTCACCAACGCACCGATTCTCTCTCAACCGGACACGGCCCGTCAGTTCGTCGTTGAAGTGGACGCGTCTGATGTGGGAGTTGGCGCCATCCTGTCGCAGCGATGCTCCACGGACAGTAAACTCCATCCCTGCGCCTACTACTCTCGTCGCCTTCGCCTGCGGAGAGGAATTACGATGTGGGTAACCGGGAGCTTCTCGCGGTGAAACTTGCCTTGGAGGAGTGGCGCCACTGGTTGGAGGGGGCGGAGCAACCGTTTATTGTCTGGACTGACCACAAGAATCTTGCTTACGGCAATCGGCTAAACGTCTCAACTCCCCGTCAGGCCGGGTGGGCGTTGTTTTTCGGACGATTCAAGTTTGCCCTGACGTTCCGACCTGGATCTAAGAACGGCAAGGCGGACGCCTTGTCCCGGATGTTCTCCAAGACGGAGGAGAGTGGGTCCAAGACCGAGACAATCCTCCCCCGGAACTGCGTCGTGGGAGCAGTTATGTGGAAGATTGAGGAGGAGGTGCTGGCGGCCCTTCGACTCAGCCCGGTCCCGGTAACGGTCCACCCGGTCGGTTGTTTGTGCCTGAGTCGGTTCGTCCTGCTGTCCTCAAATGGTCCCACGCCAGCAAGATGGCTTGTCACCCTGGCGTGGCTCGGACAATGGCGTTTCTTCGCAGACGTTTTTGGTGGCCTGCCATGGCCGAGGATACTCGGGGTTTTGTTGCTGCCTGTCCAGTGTGTGCGCAGAATAAGAGTACCAATCGGCCCAGCTCTGGACTACTTCACCCCCTTCCTATTCCCCGGCGACCATGGTCGCATCTGGCCCTGGACTTCGTCACTGGGTTGCCCGCTTCTGAGGGGAACACGGTCGTTCTGACTATCGTGGACAGATTCAGCAAGTTCGCCCACTTTGTGCCTATTGCCAAGCTTCCCTCTGCCTCGGAGACGTCCGAGATCCTGGTTAGGGAGGTTTTCAGGGTCCACGGTTTGCCCAGTGATATCGTTTCCGACCGTGGCCCTCAGTTTACCTCTGCTGTCTGGAAGTCCTTCTGTTTGGCCATTGGAGCTACAGTCAGTCTCACATCTGGTTTTCACCCCCAATCCAATGGTCAGGCGGAGAGAGCCAACCAGAAGATGGAATCCACGCTACGCTGTCTGGTCTCTTCCAACCCCACCTCCTGGGTCTCTCAGTTGCCTTGGGTTGAGTATGCCCACAATACTCTTCCTACATCTGCCACTGGGATGTCTCCCTTCCAGTGCCTGTATGGCTACCAACCTCCCCTGTTTCCTTCTCAGGAGAAGGAGCTCTCAGTGCCTTCTGTTCAGGCCCATATTCGTCGTTGCCACCGGACCTGGCATCGGGCCAGAAAGGCACTCCCTTAGAGTTTCGGACCGGTATCAGCTCCAGGCGAATCGTCGCCGGATCCCCGCTCCCACCTATACCATCGGAGATAGGGTTTGGTTGGCCACACGGGATCTTCCGTTACGGACTGAGTCTAGGAAGTTGTTACCGAAGTTCATTGGTCCGTTTGTGGTGGAGAAGGTGATCAATCCAGTGGCAGTTCGACTCAAACTACCGAGGACGCTCAGAGTCCATCCCACCTTTCATGTCTCCTGCCTCAAGCCTGTCTTCCTCTGTCCTCTGTTGCCTCCTCCGCCTCCTCCTCCTCCTCCTCGGATGATCGGAGGTGGTCCTGCCTACACGGTGCGTCGCATCATGGATTCCAGACGGCGGGGCCGGGGTTTCCAGTATCTCGTGGACTGGGAGGTATGGCCCTGAAGAGAGGAGTTGGATTCCGCGGCGACAGGTCCTAGATGCGGACCTCATCAGTGACTTCTACCGCCTCCATCCTGGCGCTCCGGGAGTCCGCCCGGTGGCGTCTGGCCGGAGGGGGGTACTGTAACGATCCCGGCTGTCTGAGTCGGGTCCTGGCTGGTGACTAGTGTTCCTGTTCGTAATCTCCAGTTTCCCGAGGGTTCGGGAACGCTCCGGGAGCGCTCTTGTTTTCCGCACCTGCATCCCATCAGCAATCTGCACACCTGGTCCTGATCATCACCCTTCTTAGGCTCTGGCCTAACATCCAGTTCCTGCCGGATCGTTAGCTATGAACAGTATGTTTGTCAGCGTATCAGCCTCTGAGCCATTAGTGTTAGTTTTGTTGTTTTGCACCTTGTGACTTGCTGTGTACTGACCTCCGTTTTTGTTCTGTCTGCAGTCTCTCACCCGGAACCTTCACCCAACCTCTGCCTGATGGTCGGCGGCTGCCGAGCCAGTACCGGACCAACCACTGCACCCTCAACAACCCATCCACGCCACCCGCTCTGTTCCCTGGATTATTCAGCCTCACTCGGAATCGATTAAATAAACACTCACCTTTCTCTCAACGTACCTTGTCCTGGTCTGCTTCTGGGTTCGGGCTTAGTAAACCGTGACAGCTAAAGGTCGACGTATCTATTAATAATGATTGATGAGTAGGATCAATGATGTTATGGGCCCCAACAAATGAGTTTATCAAATAGACAGAGTTGCCTTCATTCAGGTAGTCACTTACACCATTCCAAGTGAGCTTCTATCTAAAACAGTTAAAAAATAAGCTATTATGGTGACATTGCAATATGTTTGTGAAGCAATTTCCTTCAGAAGTAACCTTATTGAACAAATTCAAATAATTGACTACTTAAAGGCCCAGTGCAGTCAAAATTCTGTTTTTCCTGTGTTTTGTATCATATTGTACAACAGCTGATGTTATTTCCTAATAGTTGCTGGTTGAAAATACAATCTTCACAGGACCTCGTAATCAGCAGGTTTTGCATGGGTGGAGTTTTGGCTTGCCTGGTGACATCACGAGGCGGTATACCCCGAGTCGATATTCACGTAATAATACGGAATTCCCCTCGACCACACCCACAAATTGGGTAAAACAAACATTCTTTCCCATTGACCCCCATTGTAAAAGAGACAACTTTGTCGCATATTATTTGTTATACAGAAATAAAAAAATAGTCTGTTGGCAACCCATGGTAACTATATTATTGAACAGGGTAGGTTTTCCCAATGTAAATATCCTAGGATAAGATCAAAACATCAATATGTGACATGAAACATGAGAGCATGTTAGTAGACCCTAACCTCTAAAAGACCAAACTATGATACTGAGAACCCAAAATGGCCTAGGATCTAATAGACAGAGAATTGACATACAGTATTGGAGCTTGGCACATAATTTAAATTCAGTTGGTCTACATACATAACTGTAAAAATGATAAGACACTAATATCACTCTGAAGACGCGGTGAGGACTCAGAAACATAGGAGAAACATGCACATCCCTGCACCTGCTGTCTACCTGTCAAATGCCTTTTCTGTATCCCCGCTCCCCTCCTACGTTCTCCCCCTCGTCTCCCCTCAGTCAAGCTGATTCAAAATTGCAGGCCCCCTATTGCGGTTTGTCAGATGCCAGCCTCAGACATTGCGCACCACTGCGTTAGAGTCTCTGGAGCTAACTGTCACTTATTTTCCTTGTTTTGCTCATGTGTGAGAGAGCAAGTGAGAAAGAGAGAGAGAGAGACAGAGAGGGTGAGAGACAGAGAGTGAGAGAGAGAGAGAGAGAGAGAGAGAGAGAGAGAGAGAGAGAGAGAGAGAGAGAGAGAGAGAGAGAGAGAGAGAGAGAGAGAGAGAGAGAGAGAGAGAGAGAGAGAGAGAGAGAGAGAGAGGGAATGAGAGGGAGAGAGAGATACAGTGAGATACAGAGAGAGGAGGGAGCGTGAGAGACAGAGAGTGAGAGAGAGAGATACAGAGCGAGAGAGAGAGAGAGATACAGAGAGGGAAGGAGAGGGAGAGAGAGATACAGAGAGAGGAGGGAGAGTGAGAGAGTGAGAGAGAGAGAGAGAGAGAGAGAGAGAGAGAGAGAGAGCTAAAGAGAGAGAGAGAGAGAGGGGGGGAGAGTGAGAGAGAGAGAGAGAGGGGGGAGAGGGAGAGAGAGAGATATGGAGAGAGAGAGAGAGAGAGAGAGAGAGAGAGAGAGAGAGAGAGAGAGAGAGAGAGAGAGAGAGAGAGAGAGAGAGAGAGAGAGAGAGAGAAAATTAAAGAAAAAGGGGAGAGAAAAAACACCCAGGGTGGAAAAGACGGCCAAAGCTGTCAGTCCACGCTAGAAATCTATAAGATATACAGATGTTTGGAGGCTTGTAACGTTAATGTCTTTGGCGATGCGGGCATACTAGGGGGCTAGAGGGAGGGGAAGGGTCAAAGGAATTGCCCCAAAGGCTAGAATATCTACACAGCCTCACCCACCCCCGCTCCCTTTCACTCACTTCATTCCACATCCCACCACCCGAGGTGCAGCTGATGTTGGGGCCTAGCTTTGTGCAGCCCAGCTGAGTTAATCTGTTTTCTGCATTGGCGCCTTGCAACAAGTTCACTCTCTTTTTTATTAACCGACTGATGGAGTCTGGAGGGCCGAGCGGCTGGTCAGCGGACTGGAGAGTGTGGAGACGCTGTCAGATTGCCCTGTCTGCCTGACCATCGCACAAATGATAAGCACTTGCAGGCTTCCCCACACAGGCAGGAAAACGATGCTGAGCGATTAGTGCTTTTTGAGGTCTGTTCGGTTTCGGTTCAATAAAAAAAAAAATCACCCAATGAAATTCACATAGAAATTTGAGTTATAGATCTGTCATTCTCATTGAAAGCAAGTCTAAGAAGCGGTAGATCTGTTCTATGTGTGCTCTTTCTATGCTTCCCATTCTTACGTTTAGTTTTTGCGTCTTTTACTTTCGGTTTTGTACACCAGTTTCAAACAGCTGAAAATACAATATTTTTGGTTATGGAAAATATATTTCACAGCGGTTTAGATGGTGCAATGATTCTCCACACTATACTTGCTTGTTTTGTCACACAAATTGAAATTAGGCGATCTATTAGAATTTTTGCAAACAGGAAATGGCGGAGCGATTTCTGCATAGTGCACCTTTTAAATGCATTATGAAATTGTCACAGATTCAGCTGAGGCTGCTCCTCCTCCTTGCTCGGGCAGGCTTCGGCGTTCGTCGTCACCGGAGAACTAGCTGCTACCGATCTATGTTTCTGTGTTCTACTTGTCTTGTCTTGATTGTTCACACCTGGTTCCCATTAGTATTGATCACTTCCCTATTTAACCCTCTGGCTCCCACTGTATGTTGTGCGTGTTCATGTTTGGTTGTCGTCTGGTGAGCGGGTTTGTTTCCTCCCTGCGTGGAGGTTATGTTGTTTTACGTTACCTACGAGTAAAGTAAGTTTTCGATTAGCTCTGTGTCCTGCGCCTGACTTCGTCCTACCGCATCACACTGACATCCTGACAGAAACACGCACCAAAATATGGAGTCAGCAGGTACATTCATTTCGTCCGGATCAATGGAGGAACGTGTCCAACAGCAGGCGACCATGATCCAGACTCTCGGTACCGCAATGGAGCTCGTGTTGAACACTATGGAACGATGGGAGAGAGGTGGTGGTCCTACACCTCCTCCAACTACACAACCACCCACACCGCTGTCCACACGTTCGTCACCTGGGTCCAGTGGGATTTGGCTCTCGCTCCCGAGGGCGTACGATGGTACAGCTGCCGGGTGCCAGGGTTTTCTGCTCCAGGTAGAGCTCTACCTGGCTACCATCCACCCGGCTCCCTCGGGATACGAGAGCGTGTCCGCCCTCATCTCCTGTCTGTCTGGAAGAGCGCTCGAGTGGGCCAACGCTGAGTGGGGAGGAATAGACGCAGCGTCAGTACGATATGAGGATTTCACCCGCCACTTTCGGGCGGTATTCGATCATCCACCGGAGGGGAGAGTGGCGGGGGAACGTCTATGCCACCTCAGACAGGGGAGGAGGAGCGCACAGGACTTTGCCCTGGACTTCAGGACTATGGCTGCCAGCGCAGGATGGAATGAGAGGGCCCTGATCGATAACTACCGATGCAGCCTCCAGGAGGACGTTTGTCGGGAACTGGCCTGCAGGGACACCACCCTTAACCTGGACCAACTGGTGGACATGTCGATCAGGCTGGATAACCTGTTCGCAACCCGTGGACGTCCGGATCAGGGGCCATCCATTCCATCCCCCAGCACCTCCGACCCTACCCCTATGGAGCTCAGAGGTGCTGCACTTAGGGAGACCGGAAGGAGGGCCATCTCCTGCACCAACTGTGGCCGCGGAGGACACACTGCTGGTCGGTGCTGGGGAGGGTCTTTCAGGAGTCGAGGCGGTAGGCAGAGCACTGGTGGACCGTCTCAGGTGAGTAGGCACCCGACTCACCCAGAGCTCCCTGTTGTGCATATGTGTATTGATATTGTATTTTCAGAGTTTTCCCCTCATTCCCAGCATAAGGCGTTCATAGATTCAAGCGCAGCTGGAAACTTTATTGATCGTCAGTTTTCCCGTAGTTTAGGGATTCCTATTGTTCCTGTAGATGTGCCCTTCCCTGTACACACCTTAGATAGTCGCCCTTTAGGGTCAGGCCTGATTAGGGAGGTCACAAATCCAATCTGGATGAAAACGCAGGGGGGTCATGAGGAGAAAATTAGTCTATCTGATTGATTCTCCTTCGTTTCCAGTGGTGTTGGGGCTTCCCTGGTTAACTTCTCATGACCCCACTATTTCATGGCAACAGAGGGCTCTCAAGGGAATGTCAAGTCAGTGCTCGGGGAGGTGTGTAGGTGTTTCCATAGGGGCAACTACGGTGGAAAGTCCAAACCAGGTCTCCACCATGCACATTCCCCCCGACTATGCCGATCTGTCTCTCGCCTTCTGTAAAAAGAAGGCGACTCAATTACCACCCCATCGACAGGGGGATTGTGCGATAAATCTCCAGGATGGCACAGCACTTCCCAGGAGTCACGTGTATCCCCTGTCACAGGAAGAGACGACGGCTATGGAGACATATGTCTCCGAATCTCTGGGGCAGGGATACATTCGGCCATCCACTTCACCTGTCTCCTCGAGTTTCTTTTTTGTGAAGAAGAAGGATGGAGGTTTACGCCCATGCATTGACTACCGGGGTCTCAATCAGATTACTATCAAGTACAGTTATCCACTACCGCTCATTGCTAGTATGACGGAGTCATTGCACGGGGCACGCTTCTTCACAAAATTGGACCTCAGGAGCGTGTACAACCTGGTGCGTAACCGGGAGGGAGATGAGTGGAAGACAGCATTCAGTACCACCTCTGGGCACTATGAGTACCTCGTCATGCCATACGGGTTGATGTCTGCTTCATCAGTCTTCCAATCATTTGTTGATGAGATTTTCAGGGACCTGCACGGACAGGGTGTAGTGGTGTATATTGATGCCATTCTCATATACTCCGCTACACGGGAGTATTACCTCCATAACTTGCTACATTTGCACACACTGTATATATATTTTCTGTTGTATTTTTGACTTTATGTTTTGTTTTACCCCATATGTAACTCTGTGTTGCTGTTTTTATCGCACTGCTTTGCTTTATCTTGGCCAGGTCGCAGTTGTAAATGAGAACTTGTTCTCAACTGGCTTACCTGGTTAAATAAAGGTGAAATAAAAAAAATTAAATAAAAAAACGGGCCGAGCATGTGTCCCTGGTGCGTCAAGTGCTTGGTCGATTGTTGGAGCATGACCTGTATGTGAAGGCAGAGAAATGTCTGTTCTTCCAAGAGTCCATTTCCTTCCTAGGGCACCGCCTGTCTGCATCAGGGGTGGAGATGGAGATTGACCGCATTCCGGCTGTGCGTAATTGGCCGACTCCAACCATGGTGAAGGAGGTGCAGCGATTTTGGGGTTTTTCCAACTACTACCGGAGGTTTATCCGGGGCTTTGGTCAGGTAGCGGCTCCCATTACCTCCTTGCTGAAGGGGGGACCGGTGCGACTGCAGTGGTCAGCTGAGGCGGACAGGGCTTTTGCTCATCTGAAGGACCTGTTTACCTCAGCTCCAGTGCTGGCTCATCCGGATCCCTCCTTAGCATTCCAGGTTGAGGTGGACGCGTCCGAGGCTAGGATAGGAGCTGTACTGTCTCAGCGCTCGGGTACACCACCAAAGCTCCGCCCCTGTGCGTTCTTTTCTAAGAGGCTCAGTCCGGCGGAGCGCAACTATGATGTGGGAGACCGGAAGCTGTTAGCTGTGGTTAAGGCCCTGAAAGTGTGGAGGCATTGGCTTGAGGGGGCTAAACACCCTTTTCTCATTTTGACTGACCATCACAATCTGGAGTACATCCGGGCGGCGAGGAGATGGCCATGTTCTTTACTCGTTTTGTTCAAGGTGGGCCATGTTCTTTACTCGTTTTGTGTTTACGCTTACTTACAGATCAGGTTCCCAGAACGCTAAGGCAGACGCCCTGTCCCGACTGTATGACACAGAGGAGAGGTCCATTGAGCCTCCTCATACTTCCGGCATCGTCTCTGGTGGCACCGGTGGTGTGAGGTTGACGCGGACATCGAGCGGGCGTTACGTACCGAGCCCACTCCCCCCCCCAGTGTCCAGAGGGTCGTATGTATGTGCCGCTCGAGGTTCGCGATCGATTAATCTATTGGGCTCACACGTCACCCTCCTCTGGTCATCCTGGCATCGGTCGGACAGTGCACTGTCTTAGTGGGAAGTACTGGTGGCCCACTTTAGCCAAGGATGTGAGGGTTTGCGTTTCCTCCTGCTCGGTGTGCGCCCAGTGTAAGGCACCTAGACACCTGCCCAGAGGGAAATTACAACCCCTACCCGCTCCACAACAGCCGTGGTCCCATCTTTCGGTTGATTTTGTTACGGACCTTCCCCCCTCACAAGGGAACACCACGATCCTGGTCGTTGTGGATCGGTTTTCTAAGTCCTGCCGTCTCATTCCTATGCCAGGTCTCCCTACGGCCCTACAAACTGCTGAGGCCCTATTTACACACGTCTTCCGGCACTATGGGGTGCCTGAGGATATTGTATCAGATCGAGGTCCCCAGTTTACCTCAAGGGTCTGGAGGGCGTTCATGGAACATCTGGGGGTCTCGATCAGCCTGACCTCAGGTTTTCACCCCGAGAGTAATGGGCAGGTGGAGAGAGTTAACCAGGATGTGGGTAGGTTTCTGCGGTCTTATTGCCAGGACCGGACGGGGAGTGGTCGGGTTTTATCCCCTGGGCAGAAATGGCCCAAAACTCACTCTGCCACTCTTCCACTAACCTTTCTCCCTTTCAGTGTGTGTTAGGTTATCAGCCGGTCCTGGCACCTTGGCATCAGAGCCAGATCGAGGCTCCTGCGGTGGATGGATGGTTTCGGCACTCAGAAGAGACCTGGAACGCTGCCCATGTAAGCCTGCAGCGGGCCATCAGGCGACAAAAGGCGAGCGCCGACCGCCACCACAGTGAGGCCGGGTCTGGCTCTCGACCCGAAACCTGCCCCTTCGCCTGCCCTGCCGGAAGCTGGGTCGGTAGTTTGTGCGGCCATTTAAAGTCCTGAGGAGGTTGAACTAGGTGTGTTATAGGTTACAGCTTCCTCTGAATTACCGTGGTAGCTGGTCCACTGCAGGAGTCTGAGGAATGGGAGGTTCCTCTGCCCCCATTGGACATCGAGGGGGCACCGGCGTACTCGGTCCGTTCCATCCTGGATTCGAGGCATTGGGTGGGGGGCCTGCAGTATCTCGTGGAGTGGGAGGGGTACGGTCCGGAGGAACGGTACTGGGTCCGTAGGAGGGACATCCTCGATCCCTCCATGTTGAGGGATTTCCACCGTCGTCATCCGACTCGCCCTGTGCCGCGTCCTCCTGGCCGTCCCCGAGGCCGACGGCTGGAGCCGCGCGTCAAGGGGGGGGGGGGTTACTGTCATGGATTCAGCCGAGGCCGGAGTACTAGCTGCTACCGATCTATGTTTCTGTGTTCTACTTGTCTTGTCTTGATTGTTCACACCTGGTTCCCATTAGTATTTATCACTTCCCTATTTAACCCTCTGGCTCCCACTGTATGTTGTGCGTGTTTGTTCATGTTTGGTTGTCGTCTGGTGAGCGGGTTTGTTTCCTCCCTGCGTGGAGGTTATGTTGTTTTACGTTACCTACGAGTAAAGTACGTTTTCGATTAGCTCTGTGTCCTACCGCATCACACTGACATCCTGACAGAAATAATGAAATTACAATGATTTTAGAGCTTTTTAATGGACATTCCAAAGCCAAAAATAGTGAACATTCAATTGCCAAAACATTGAAAATATTCCATTGTGTCTGTCAGGTCCACATTGGGTAGATGTCAATAGGAAATTACTATGAAATAATACAATATTTCAGCTGTGTCTACTACATCGTTTTATTTGATTACTTTATTTTTTCATTCCATAAAGTCATCATCTCATCACTGCTCAGGCAGTAGCAGTCAGCCAGCCAGCCAGACCACCTAACGTTATCTATGTGCTCCCCATACTGTACTGTCTTTAGTAATCCTATTTTGCTAGCCTGCCTAAGTATGCTGCAGAGCTGTCTGACAAAATCATTATACTAGTTCTTCAAAGTAGATAAGGCATACTATCACAAACTGTCTCTGTCCCTGCTAGGAAGGCAGGTGAAAAGCGTTGGTCCAAAATAAGCCCATTGAAAAGCCTCTTCCTCTCTGATCCGTCTCTGAGCCTAAAATAACTGGGGCAATGGATTATGGGCATTGTAGTTAATTACCATGTTTCTGCGCTGAACTAGGTTGAATATTTGCTTAATGAAAACCACAACTCCCTTGAGCCCAGCAGCCAACATAGTTCTTGACTTAATTTCTCTCTAGAGAAACGACGCGTTAGGCTCACAAGAAAATAAAACTCAATGGAATTCAATTGAACCGATGTTGGTCAATTAGTTGTTTTCAGAAAGGAAACACCACGTGTACGTTTAACCATTCATTAAAAAATATTACAATGCATAGTCTTGGTGTTTGGCTCTGCTCCTTCCGGGTAGCTCACTGCCAGAGCGAAGCATCATATAAAGATTATGAAATAACTACTGGCAATGAGCACGATATGCTATACCAAATCCCCTGAAAGAACAAACACAGAACCCAGACAAGTGGAGGCTGAGGTGGTAGTGGGATATCAGAAAACAGCAAGAAAAGCGAGTAACAGCTACAGTGGGGAAAAAAAGTATTTAGTCAGCCACCAATTGTGCAAGTTCTCCCACTTAAAAAGATGAGAGAGGCCTGTAATTTTCATCATAGGTACACGTCAAAAATTCCAGAAAATCACATTGTAGGATTTTTTATGATTTTATTTGCAAATTATGGTGGAAAATAAGTATTTGGTCACCTACAAACAAGCAAGATTTCTGGCTCTCACAGACCTGTAACTTCTTCTTTAAGAGTCTCCTCTGTCCTCCACTTGTTACCTGTATTAATGGCACCTGTTTGAACTTGTTATCAGTATAAAAGACACCTGTCCACAACCTCAAACAGTCACACTCCAAACTCCACTATGGCCAAGACCAAAGAGCTGTCAAAGGACACCAGAAACAAAATTGTAGACCTGCACCAGGCTGGGAAGACTGAATCTGCAATAGGTAAGCAGCTTGGTTTGAAGAAATCAACTGTGGGAGCAATTATTAGGAAATGGAAGACATACAAGACCACTGATAATCTCCCTCGATCTGGGGCTCCACGCAAGTTCTCACCCCCGTGGGGTCAAAATGATCACAAGAACGGTGAGCAAAAATCCCAGAACCACACGGGGGGACCTAGTGAATGACCTGCAGAGAGTTGGGACCAAAGTAACAAAGCCTACCATCAGTAACACACTACGCCGCCAGGGACTCAAATCCTGCAGTGCCAGACGTGTCCCCCTGCTTAAGCCAGTACATGTTCAGGCCCGTCTGAAGTTTGCTAGAGTGCATTTGGATGATCCAGAAGAGGATTGGGAGAATGTCATATGGTCAGATGAAAACAAAATATAACTTTTTGGTAAAAACTCAACTCGTCGTGTTTGGAGGACAAAGAATGCTGAGTTGCATCCAAAGAACACCATACCTACTGTGAAGCATGGGGGTGGAAACATCATGCTTTGGGGCTGTTTTTCTGCAAAGGGACCAGGACGACTGATCCGTGTAAAGGAAAGAATGAATGGGGCCATGTATCGTGAGATTTTGAGTGAAAACCTCCTTCCATCAGCAAGGGCATTGAAGATGAAACGTGGCTGGGTCTTTCAGCATGACAATGATCCCAAACACACCGCCCGGGCAACGAAGGAGTGGCTTCGTAATAAGCATTTCAAGGTCCTGGAGTGGCCTAGCCAGCCTCCAGATCTCAACCCCATAGAAAATCTTTGGACAGCCCCAAAACATCACTGCTCTAGAGGAGATCTGCATGGAGGAATGGGCCAAAATACCAGCAACAGTGTGTGAAAACCTTGTGAAGACTTACAGAAAACGTTTGACCTGTGTCATTGCCAACAAAGGGTATATAACAAAGTATTGAGACACTTTTGTTATTGACCAAATACTTATTTTCCACCATAATTTGCAAATAAATTCATAAAAAATCCTACAATGTGATTTTCTGGAAAAAAAATTCTCATCTTGTCTGTCATAGTTGACGTGTACCTATGATGAAAATTACAGGCCTCTCTCATCTTTTTAAGTGGGAGAACTTGCACAATTGGTGGCTGACTAAATACTTTTTTTCCCCACTGTAGTTAAAGCAGCAACGCAATGGCAGCAAGAGAAACCAGAGCATATGTGTAAGTGACATACGGAATCGAGGAAGCATGTGTTGAACTGGTCAACTTAATAGACTGCATGTAAGTAGTGTGTGAATCCAATTGGTGCAAGATAAGGCATACTTAAAATGGGGGGACTATGTACAAATAGTCCTGTCATTTCTAAACGGTTCACCCGATATGAATGAAAATACCCTCAAATTAAAGCTGACAGTCTGCACTTTAACCTGATTTCAAATCCAAACTCTTTGAGAAGGTATCCACAATCTCAACCTAAATACCCATAGCAACAAAACAGAGCACATCAGAAGACTTCTATCCTGAGGCAGAAATGTGTTCAGAACCACTCTGAGATCTGTTGGTGTTTGGGCTCTTCCTCCTAATTTCTTGGGTGGGCAAGCTATTGTTTCCAGTGCTTTACTTTTTTCAGAGAACTGGCGGAGAGGGGAAAAATAGGAGGGATCAGCAGTCCTCCACCATGCACTGCCACGAGATGCCACCATCTCCTCTCTCCATCTGTCTGGTACGCTCTTCCGGGGGCTAATTATCCTAATCCCCGGAATCCGGGATGCAGGCTGGTGGCATGCGCGGCCGTGTCCCAAGACGCTAGCCGTTTTTCCTCCCGGTTAAATGTGGAAAATTAATTACCGCCTAGCCTGCTGCCAGTGGGAGGAGGAAGAAGAGAAGGAGGCACAGAGGAGAGGAGGTGGGGGGAGGCGCAGGCAGGCCAGGTGTGGGAGAGTGGGGATGGGGGCATCCCCCTGGAGTTTAGAAGGGGTGAGGGCTGGGGTGAGGCATTAGGAGGGAAGTGGAGTGTTGTGCTGCATGCTGCAACCCCTGTGTTAGTGACTCCAAAGCCCCATGGAACTATAGAAACACTGCACTGACTGCACTGACTGTCAGCCATTGGAGGAGGTTTATGTCCACATGTTATAATATGGCTTAATTTAAACAGTTAGCTCACAAATTCACTGGATTATTGAAAGTCCCATACTACTCATACATTTCACTGTGGAAATACAGAGCTAAACCACCCATACGTCCATTGCAACACACATACAATACCTTCGGAAAGTATTCAGACCCATTGACTTTTTCCACATTTTCTTCCGTTACAGCCTTATTCTAAAATGGATTAAATAAATAACAAATCCTCAGCAATCTACACACAATACCCTATAATGAAAAAGCAAAAACAGATTTTTAGAAATGTTTGCAAATTTATTAAAATAAAAAAACAGAAATAATTACGTAAGTATTCAGACTTATTTACGTAAGTATGAGACTCGAAATTGAGCTCCGGTGCATCCTGTTTCCATTTATCATCCTTGAGTTGTTTCTACAACTTGATTGGAGTCCACCTGTGGTAAATTCAATTGATTGGACATGATTTGGAAAGGCACACACCTGTCTATATAAGGTCCCACAGTTGACAGTGCACGTCAGAGCAAAAACCAAGCCAAGTCGAAGGAATTGTCCGTAGAGCTCTGAGACAGGATTGTGTCAAGGTACCGATCTGAGGAAGGGTACCAAAACATTTCTGCAGCATTGAAGGTCCCCAAGAGCACAGTGGCCTCCATCAATGTGTGCGCAATTACAATGATAATTGAACATGGTCAATTAAAAAAATATATATAACAAACATACTGTTAACACATAGAATATGGTGTAATGGAATGTTTTGCCTTGTGTGGTAGGTTTTGTGGGTTTTGACACACTTAAGTAGGTGTCACATCCAGCCATAAAATAACTACTGTGTTAGGTTTTGTGGGTTTTTAAACTCTTATGTAGGTGCCTAAAATAACTCAATATATGTAACAACAGGTCTAAATATACCATATTATAACAGGTTATGACAAGCTATGTCAGCTGTTATGACACATTATGACATGGTTATGACTGTGTCATAACGTGTTATGACGCTGGGTGTCAAGTAAAGTGTTACCCAAATATTTGTACGGTCCCTCAGTCGGGCAGTGAATTTCAAACACAGATTCAACAACAAAGGCCAAATAGGTTTTCCAATGCCTCGCAAATTAGGGCACCTATAGCTATATTTAAAAAATAAAATAAAAAAGCAGACATTGAATATCCCTTTGAGCATGGTGAAGTTATTAATTACACTTTGGATGGTGTATTAATATACCCAGTCACTACCAAGAGACTGGTGTCCTTCCTAACTCAGTTGCCAGAGAGAAAGGAAACCTGCTTAGGGATTTCACCTTGGTGTCAATGGTGACTTTAAAACAGTTACAGAATTGAATGGCTGTTTTGGGCAAATCCAAAACAACACATCACTGAGTACCACTATTCATATTTTCAAGCATGGTGGTGACTGCATCATGTTATGGGTATGTTTGTCATCGGCAAGGACTAGGGATTTTTTTTTTGGGATAAAAAGTAACGGAATAGAGCTAAGCACAGGCAAAACTTAGCACAGGCAAAATCCTAGAGGAAACCCTGATTCAGTCTGCTTTTTAACAGACACTGGGAGATCAATTCACCTTTCAGCAGGACAATAACCTAAAACATAAGGCCAAATATACACTGGAGTTGCTTACCAAGACGACATTGAACTTTCCTGAGTGACCTAGTTACAGTTTTATGGCAAGACTTGCAAATGGCTGTCTAGCAATGATCAACAACGAACTTGACAGAGCTTGAAGAATTCAAAAATATATAATTTGCAAATGTTGTACAACATGCAACAATTTCTAAGATTTTACTGAGTTAGAGTTCATATAAGTTCAAGTTCAAGTTCAAGTTATCTTTAATGTCCCAATTGAGAAATGTGTTGTGCAGTCAGGGTTCAACAATAAAAATGTAAATTAAAAACAGTGACAACCATACAACTGATATACACATAACATGAAACAATGAGATTGATAAAAAGGAGCAATCAATGTGCAAAAGTGCAGCAATAAATAGACATTTCATGCTGGCCACCTTAACCACCATGTCCACGCTATTTTTGTTGCAAACATTCAGATTGCCAAACCAGGCCACCATCGAGAACATCAATACGGATTCAATAAAACTCCTGTAAAACAGTGTCATCAGTGTCTTGCTGACATTAAAAGTGTTCATCTTTCCCAACAACAACAAAAAAAGCCGCTGCTGTCCCTTTCTACAGATATAAGGAAATCAGTCAATTTAAATAATTATGCCCTAATCTATGGATTTCGCATGACTGGGTATACAGATATGCATCTGTTGGTCAAAGATACCTTTAAAAAAAGGTAGGGGCGTGGATAAGAAAACCAGTCAGTATCTGGTGTGACCACCATTTGCCTCATGCAGCGCGACACATCTCCTTCACATAAAGTTGATCAGGCTGTTGATTGTGGCATGTCCCACATATTTTCTGGTTATTGGCTGAAACTGGAACACGCTGTCGTACACGTCGATCCAGAGAATCCCAAACATGCTCAAATGGTGACATGTCTGGTGAGTATGCAGACCATTTTCAGCTTCCAGGAATTGTATATAGATCCTTGCGACATGGGGTCATGCATCCTCATGCTGAAACATGAGGTGATGGCGGCGGATGAATGGCATGACAATGGGCCTCAGGATCTCATCACGGTATATCTCTGCATTCAAATTGCCATCGATAAAATGCAATTGTGTTCAATGTCCGTAGCTTATGCCTGCCCATACCATTACCCCACCGCCACCATGGGGCACTCTGTTTACAACGTTGACATCAGCACACCGCTCGCCCACACAACGCCATACATGCTGTCTGCCATCTGCCCGGTACAGTTGTAACCGGGATTCATTCGTGAAGAGCACACTTCTTCAGCGTGCCAGTGGCCATCGAAGGTGAGCACTTGCCCACTGAAGTAGATTAATATGGCGAACTGCAGTCAGGTCAAGACCCTTGTGAGGACGACAAGCACGCAGATGAGCTTCTCTGAGACGGTTTCTGACAGTTGGTGCAGAAGTTCTTCGGTTGTGCAAACCCACAGTTTCATCAGCTGTCCGGGTGGCTGGTCTCAGACGATCCCGCAGGTGAAGAAGCCGGACGTGGAGATCCTGGGCTGGTGTGGTTATACATGGTCTGCGGTTATGAGGCGAGCTGGATGTACTGCCAAATTCTCTAAAACGACGTTGGAGGCAGCTTATGGTAGATACATTAACATTCAATACTCTGGCAACAGCTCTGGTAGACATTCCTGCAGTCAGCATGCCAATTGCACACTCCCTCAAAACTTGAGACATCTGTGGCATTGTGTTGTGTGACAAAACTGCACATTTTAAAGTGGCCTTTTATTGTCTCCAGTACCTGTCTAATGATCATGCTGTTTAATCAGCTTCTTGATATGCCACACCTGTCAGGTGGATGGATTATCTTGGCAAAGGGGAAATGCTCACTAACAGGGATGTAAACACATTTGTTCACAACATTTGAGAGAAATAAGCTTTTTGGGGATATGGAACATGTCTGGGATTTTTACTTTCAGCTCGGGACTAACACTTTACATGTTGCGTTTATATTTTTGTTCAGTGTAAAATTAAAGAGAAAAATAAAAAAATACCAGAGTTACATCTATAGTAGGCTTATGCTGTATGATAACAATCTCATGAAAGCATAGTGTAAAGAAATCTGTTTGCATCTCAATGTCTTATCGTCTCAGGCCACTGAAGTATTTGTTAGCAGAGGTATCAGCCTCTAAAACAGCTTGCGTTAAGTCATTCCAGTGTGCTGTATAGATTTCAAAACAACCCTAACTGTCAGTCCCTCCAATAGATTGCTGCACAAAAAGGGAAGGACTACCTAGTCATGTCCAATAAGAAACGCTCATTTCTGTTTTCCATTGCAAAACATTTCCCATTGTTCCCTAAATGAACACTGCCTAGCTCACTCTCAACGCTGAGCACACATCCTCCTTCTGTGGTACAGGCCTACATGTTGAGGCCTGTCGAATGCAGCCATATCAAACGAGAAGGTAATAGAGGAGAGCATTTTCTCAGCTAGATGCAATAAACCCATAGGTGAGTTAAGGCACCCTGTCACAAACCCTGTCAGCTCTGTCCAAAAACAAGGCAGTATGTCACTGCTGAGGAACCCACATATGACATTATGGCCCACATCTCACTTTGTCTGACCCAAAACACTGTTGCACAAACAGGAATGCCTCAGGATGCTTGAGAGCATAGTAATTCCTCAGAGTACTACATAAAGTAACCCCATGGGATGAGATAGGAGGAACAGGAAGGAAAGAATAACACATGTTCTAGTATATGAAAGAGCTATCAATGACTCATAGATGAACCAACAGAGCAAATGTTTTGGGGTAGAATCAGCTAATCAAGGACAGTCTGGGTTCTGCCTAACTTTGGGGGTTCAGAAAGGCAACAATAACTGTACTGTGTCATCAATTAAACTACAAATGGCAATAGAAAAATACTTCAGTTCTGGAGTAGTCCCCTCAGAAGAAACAACAGACTCAATAAGTAATCATTAATTTGATTATAAATAACAAAAAGATGCATACAATATCATAAAATACCAGTGTTGTAATAATGTTTCGTAAACAATCTGAGTAATGGATTTAGTGATGCTTGTGATATGCATTCATAAATAAACCATCATTGCATGTATTTTCCTCCTTTTATGTCCTTAAATGTCAAGAATACATGATATATTAAATAAACCTTTGTATAACCTTGAAATTAAAACTTCTTGCACATTGTTACACTCTTACACCCTTTAATCATAAAATGTTGTGGTAGACTGAGACTAAATGAAACCCCATCAAGCAGAGTGGATTGGGCAGTAGAATGGAAATTGCATTTGCAATTCAGGAAGTGAAATGCTCCAGATGCCCTGAAGTACAAATAAATAACATATTTCAAAAACATAATTCAATCTGCGGAAAATTGGGAAAATATATGTCTACAGTAAGTGAATGAATCAATCCATAAAACCATTGCTGTGTCATTGTTGAATCTAGATGGCCCTCTTGCTCTTCCTAGCGTTTCCCATGTTTCCTGTGGCCTTGTGGTGAGAAATTGTCAGGAAGTACATCTTCTTTGACGTAATGTGGAGCTGACCTGTGAGCCAGATGGGTAATGAGGTCATCTCGGAGCAAGCTGCCACCAGACATAATCAAATAACCCAGGAGCAAAGGAAAGGTGCTGCGATGTCAGTGGTATCATGCTCTCTTTCCTGCCCAGACATATTCTCTTCATAAAGCCCCCACACAAAGCACAAGGCCCAATCGTCATAGGACAAAGGGATATAAATCTTTGGATTGGGCCAATTCAACACCTCCCATAGACTTTGTCCAATGTCATTTTTTTTCTCCAACATTTTTGTCATTTCGCAGACACTCTTATCCAGAGCGACTTACAGTTAGTGCATTCATCTTCAGAGCTACAGTAGGTGTGACAACTACATATCGCAGGTATAGTAAGTACACTTTTCCTCAATAAAGCTATCAGAAAAGTCAGAGCTAGAAAGGGAGGGAGTCAAGCGAATGTGTTGGTAATTATTATTATTATTTTTTTTTTTAAAGTCATTATGTAAACAGTTTGGAAGAACTACCGTCAATCAAACAATTTCACCAAATTAAGATGACCATAACAACTAGTGAAAATAGAAATTGCATTTTAATATTAGAGATAGAGGGTGCTTGAGTCCCTATTCGAAAACACTTTTAAAAAAGGGATTATTTCACAATGTGTAAAATGTATATGCTGGAGAAACATTGTAATTTTTTTGCAAGTTTTTGATACAACAGCATTACATTAGCTAGCAATCGACTGTAGGAGTGGTTGCTAGCTAACTATAAACAACTTTAGTGCACTAGCTAACCATCTTGGCTAACTGTTGGGTGAAACCATTTATTTATTTACAGTCAGTTAGCTACCCCACTGCTCCCTGCTAGACATTTTTTATGTTGACTACCAGGCCCCATAGTGCACTACAAAACGGACCAACACAGTCAGCAGCAAATCTTGTCATTGCAAGCCAGCAGCAGCACAGCAGTTCCATCTCATGCTGTAAGAGATGAGAGACATGTTCCAACCTTGGAATAGTGTTAATTGCATTGTGCTGTCTGACGACCTTGGCAGCAGGCGTGAGGACATTTGTGACTTCATAGCTATCAGCACTCTGTTGGAATCTTAACGCGCCACTCTTGACTCTGGGAAATGCGACACCACCTTCACATATCCTCATTAGGATCCTTTTTCTGATCATTAGCGCCCTAAGTACCTATAATTGATACTCATCTCTCACAGATGACTTTCCCATTATCCACTAACTAACCCTCACTTGTTAGCTTGACAATACCTCGCTTCTACACCTTCACCCACATTTGCTTTCAGACTGAACGACGGAACCTCCCGTTATCATTGATTTACAATGGAAAGACGTCACAATATCAAAAATAAGGTTCTCGATGAACAGGTGTTATTTTAGGGCCAGCCTATCATGTTTGCTTTTGATATATTTTGGCCATAGTAAACTCCATGATGTCTAACGCCAGTCTGAATCATTTTGGAAGCGACTGAAATCAATTGATATTTTAGGGCACAGCCTTATTGTGAGAGAATAGCTGAGTGAGTACTAGATAGAGCCTGGTACGTATCTGCTGCAGCTGCATTAGGCCCCTCCTCCCTGTGCACTACTTTCTTTAGCTCTCCCCATCTATCTCTCACTTTCCTTTCTTTAGCTCTCCCCATCTATCTCTCACTTTGTCCACCCGTCTATCCCTCTCAACAATCATCGCGCTTACGATCCATCTTCCTCACTCTCCATCTCTCCCTCTGTCTACATCCCTCTAACTGACAATAACGTAATCATGCCCCTCTATCATTTAACCATCTTCTTATAGCGTGGTGGTGACACTGTGTCCACTCCTGGAGCTGGGAACCTGTAGCAAAAACTCTCCAGAAAAATGGAGCAACGAACGTCTGTTGCCTTGAATCATTCAAATCATTCATGTTGCCATGTAGTTTCATTTCCTCTATCTTCAAATCAAATCAAATCAAATTGTATTGGCCACATGCGCCGAATACAACAGCTGCAGACATTACAGTGAAATGCTTACTTACAGCCCTTAAACAACAGTGCATTTATTTTTAACAAAAAAGTAAAAATAAAATTACAACAAAAAAAGTGTTGAGAAAAAAAGAGCAGAAGTAAAATAAAATAACAGTAGGGAGGCTATATATACAGGGGGGGTACCGGTGCAGAGTCAATGTGCGGGGGCACATTGACTCAAGTGTTTGACGTTCCAGGCACTGAGTGACACAATGGAAATACTCAACAGCCTCCAGCGCACATTTTTTGCAGATTGTAGCTTTTTTTGCTCTAAACTTAGGTCACCTGCTCCATTTTTCAAGCTTTAAGTGGAGAGATGAGGGACAATGAGTCATAGTTCTGAGGAGTGTGCCCAATAGGAGGCTTGACAATGGACCAGAGCTTCAAAGAAATCTCCCACAAAAAGGTCCATCCTTCACTACCTTCGCTCAAAGACCAACACAATGGCCACTGGAGAGTTTGGAATCGATCATTGAGTTCACCTGTCCACCTTCAGCTAGATGCAGTATAGACTAAAGAGCCAGAATCTTCTTTAGAAGACTAACCGTTAGACGCACAGACTACATTAAAGGGAAAATCCCCCCAAACTATCTTTTGTTGATACAGTCCCAAAATGTTTTGCATTTCAGCTTTTGGGACTGTATCAACGGTGGACTAATGAAACAAATACCAAAAGAGTTTTA
Organism: Coregonus clupeaformis; assembly: GCF_020615455.1. Taxonomy (NCBI): domain Eukaryota; kingdom Metazoa; phylum Chordata; class Actinopteri; order Salmoniformes; family Salmonidae; genus Coregonus; species Coregonus clupeaformis. The sequence goes on from NW_025533842.1 coordinate 59,180, forward strand.
GAGTGGATTTTACATTTAACTCAAGTTTACAATTCTTTCAACAAACCAACAATGCCACAACATCATGTGAACTACACACCCAAATGTGTCTGCAAGCGTTTCTAGCTACTAGTGTTTGTCTGTTCAGAAATGAGTTAATTACCATCTGGAGACACAGGAGTTCTTCGGCATGAACATCGAAGCACTGGCTTGACCTCCAGGCAACGCTAGCAGGCTAACGATACGCTAATGTGTCCCATTATGCACAATTCGCCAGGAGGGGATTTCTCTTTGTTGAGCATCATGCTGCCGGTGGAATTCAGATGGGCGCTGTATAATGATGCAGACCTTTTTCCCCGCTTCATAAAAGATACAAGGGTAGTCCTGCTGAGAGACATTAGCAGGACATTTACAGTCTGCTTCTTTTCTTATCCACGCACTTTCTGCTAGCGTGGCGCCAAAATGCTTTGAAGAAGCCATAAGGATGTGCTGCTACACAGGAGCCATGAAAAGGAGGCCCAACTAGTCCCTGTAGCCGATGAATGTGATGCGGCCTCGCAAACAACTCACCGACTCACGGAAGGGCCATTAAGCTCTGGACGTTTATTCTCGAACCCCCTCGTAAAATTACTATCATCCACGGCTAATGCTTTTAAAGAGGGGGAGCTCTTTGAAAAAAAAGGAGGGAAAAAAAGATAACTCTAATGGCAGGCAATGGTTGAAGGGAGAAAATAGCGGTTTGGCCTGCATTTGCCGAGCATGAAACATGAATTAGCACGGTGTGACACTGGTGGGCGGAGAGAATCGCACCGCTCTCTGCCTCCCCTCTCTGGTCTCCCTATTACCATTCTGTCGACAAATTGAATCCGAGGCTGATTTGAATTCCGCGCCTGTATAACCTGTTATTTATTCATTGCTTTTCTCTCCCCTACATACCATTAAATCTAATAATTCGCTTTCAATACAGAGGCGGCCGCAACTGCGAGCAGTCTACCAATTTCACGTTCCCCATGCAGCCTCTGGTTTCCAATAGAAAGAAAGATAAAGCAGAGGAGAAGCTGTCCCGTGGTTACGAGGTGTTTAACAAAAAAATGAGGGCAATAGGGGTTAGGTGATAAAAAATTAAATACCATATTTGGACATTCCTTTTGATCTTCATAGAGGTCGACCCTAATGCAAACACCGGAGTGTTGGTTAGCGCCCTTGTGCAGTTCCCCACTGCCGGGTAATTACTCAATTACAGTGATACATCTCAAATCTGCCCACTGTTTACACTGTTCTTGCCCTCTCATATTAGGCTGTCTGCTATGCTTGACAAGAAAGTGATGAAAGGTGGAGGCCCCAGACAGGGAGGAGGGATTAAATGGGGTTGTTGATTTTTGCCGCCACAGAACAGATCAAGTTTATATAATGGACCATTTGTCTCATATTCTTCACCTCCCTCTCCTCTGCAGGGTTGAAGAAATGCAGTATACCCTTCAGTGTGTAGTGTGTGTGCTTGTATGCATCTGTGTGTGTGTGTGTGTGTGTGTGTGTGTGTGTGTGTGTGTGTGTGTGTGTGTGTGTGTGTGTGTGTGTGTGTGTGTGTGTGTGTGTGTGTGTGTGTGTGTGTGTGTGTGCTTGTGGTGTGTCCATGTGTATGTGTGTCTCTGCAGGTGGGTGTATGTGTAAGTGCCTCTGTGCATGTTTGGGAAGTAGCACAGTAAATCAAGTAGATTTTTTAAAATACGAGAACAGCTAAATGTAACCATGGCTGCCTTATAAGGCCCACATCAATGCTTTGGATAGACAGCATTGTCTGTTCCTTCCCAGTACGATTATTTTGACAAGTTTAATTTATTTTCAAAAACATTCAGGATGGATGTAGTAATAAAAGCAGAGGAATCTGCTACTACACATTGTCAATGGGGATAAAGGGAAATGGGAAATGCCCAAAAGATTGAATAAAATTGTTGAACATCAGAGATTAATTTTGAAGAGGGACAAAGTGGGCCTTCTCATTGGATGAAATATGGCTAATCAGCATCTGTTTATACTGTAAATCAGCGGGTGGGATTAATCTGAGAGACATTTAGAGAGAACATTGTTTGCAAAAGCATAACCACAAGAGAAGTCAAATGGCTGCCATATTTCTCCTTGACCTCGAATTGACCTTAATTGCAGCTCCTCCAGCCTCTGGACATGTTAATCACAATGCCTACCTTCCAAATGGCACCCTATTACTTACATAGTGCACTACTTTTGACCAGAGCCCTGGTCAAAAGTACTGCACTACATAGGGAATAGGCTGCCATTTGGGATGCAAACGATGTACACGTGTCGACAGCCACCCTTGCTGATTTCCATGTGGCTTAAGAGTGACTAAGGATGTTCCTCATATTAAGATGCAGGCTATGATATAACCAGTGTTCTTAAAAAATGCATGCACGCAGGCACACAGGCAGGCACACAGTTAATACTACTTGTCAACTGAATGATATGCCTTGCTTTGAATGGTTCTCTCTACTGTAACTGTGTCCTGCAGGGAGGCGCTATCAGGAATGTGCAGAGGGAAGTGTATGAAAGTGTATTATGAATGGAGTAGAAAATAACATTTTAATTGCAGTAGAAAGCTGCTTGCTGTAGCCTCTGGAGTCACATACTGTAGTTCATATGACAAACGTAAGGGCCAGAACATAAGATGGTGGAAGGCTTATAAGAGGTATAACAACTAAGGTAATATGGATGAGTGGTATGCTCAAATTTCATAATAATGTGTATGTTGTTCATGTAGGCTATCTCAATATGACAAAATGTTGTGAAGGCCTATCTCATCTGACTTCTGGAGTCACGGCGGACTCTTTTACCTCCGTAAGTCAGAGGCTGATACGACCTTATTTGATGTATTATGACTTTATGATCACTGCTCCACTGCCCTTGAGCATGATAAACTACCACAAGCCGCATTGCTCTTCTTGTCCTGTGTGTGTGTGTGTACGTGTGTGTGTGTGTGTGTGTGTGTGTGTGTGCACCTGCAGATTTTTCAGATGTTTTTTTCCGTCTGGTCAGCACTACAGAGAGCGTGACACTTTGAGAGGCTGAGTTTAGTTTGGCTGACTGGCCATATCAAGGGTAGGATATGTCCCCTTATCTCTCACAACAATATATATATATAAAGAGAGAGAGAGAGAGAGAGAGAGAGAGAGAGAGAGAGAGAGAGAGAGAGAGAGGCAGTGTGGGGGAGAGAGACGAAGAGAGAGATAGTGTAGAGAGAGGCAGTGTGGGGGAGAGAGACAAAGAGAGAGATAGTGTAGAGAGAGGATGTGTGGGGAGAGGAAAAGAGAGTGTGCATATACGTGTGTCGGGGAGAGGAGAGAGAGAGAGGGCATGTACAGGTATGTGTGTGTTGGGGGAGAGAATGGGGGAGAGAGAGATCGAGGGCATGTGCGTGTGGGGGAGAGAGAGAGAGGGAAAGGGGGAGAGGGGGAGGGGGAGAGAGAGAGAGAGAGAGAGAGAGAGAGAGAGAGAGAGAGAGAGAGAGAGAGAGAGAGAGAGAGAGAGAGAGAGAGAGAGAGAGAGAGAGAGAGAGAGAGAGAGAGAGAGAGAGAGAGCGAGCATGTGTCTGGGAGAGGGAGAGACATGCCACCACAGGCATCACCACCCCCCCTCCACCATATCTATGCCCAATGCGGGAACAAATGAATTACTGGTATTCAAAGTCCCCAGCTTATCTTCCGAAAAGCATTGCACTCACACACACACATACATTCACATACACACCCGCGTGCTGCAGTAGCATTAGCTAGCATGTTATTTCCCTCTGATTACAACACTCTTCAGGGGCCCTTGACAAAGCCAATATTTTCTCTCAAGCTTCCCCGTCTTTGACGAACATTCTTTGCTGAACAAATGTATAATGTTACTACAAGACACTGCGACAGCCTTCCACTTCTTATGCAAATGCAGTGCAGAATATGATTGTGGATTTATTTTCCAATTCTATTCTACCGCAATAGGCCCACAAGTCTATTACAGGCACAGGGGAGACAGTGAAACCTATACCATTCAAGTGATGTGACACTATAATCTTTGTCAAAGGAGCACTGAGAAAAGAGTAGGGTTACTACAAAATGTCTGGTAAACATATAGTAGGAGCTCGGTGTTGGGAATGGCTTAAACTGACTGACATTTTAATGGCGGCGGAACAACATAGCTAGATATAGAAGATTATACAGTGCTGTAGCTGGAGGGGTGAGGGAGACTGGCATCCAACCAAATTACTTGGAAAACATGAATTTCTCCTTGAAAGAAGCAAAAGGAAATATAGGACGTGGATAGCAACAAACATGGGGTTCGGGGGGAGTGATTTTATCCACAGTATGACTGTGTGATGTCTGAATAAAGAGACATATTTCTGACTGGACATGAATGAGCATGTGGTCACAGTCCCCCACTTCTCTTCGAAAATGGGATAAAAGCTGGCAGCCAGCTAAATGCAATTGCACACATCAAGAGGGTCATGGTAATTTTGTCATCTTTTTGCAGTTGAAATACCACTACAGGTCTAGACAGAAGAACATCAGAACAGACATTAAAAATACTAATTTCCGCTTCGATGGACAATAAAGTTGTATTTTATTGACAGTGTTTTGGATGACAAAAACCCTTTAAGAGACACAGTAGCATGGTGTCATCTTGTGTGTTCCTGTCTTGGTTGAGTGAAAGCAGCTGCTGGATTGAGTGACTGGAGGTTGTCCCAGCTACCCGGTGAGTGGACAAGCCTGGACATGCTTGTGTGGCCAAGGCGAGCCTGCTGCGCCCTTGACTAGAGGCAGAAGGATGGACAACGGGAGGGCAGAGACGGTTTGCCAGGTAGCGACTGTGCTTGTGTGTTTGTTTGTTCGACAGCATGTACAGCAGTCTGTACATGTACAGTGTGTAGTCTACATGTGTTACTAGACTCAGTGTTATGGAATAGATATGATTCAGGCTAGTCTAGAACACTCTTCGGTGCAGTTATACATGCATTCAAATGTGTTGTGTTTGTCCTAGGTTGAACCGTTGAAGTAGTATGACGTGACTAACACCAACAGCCAATGAAACAAATTGCAACGGTCATAAAAGATTGGCGAGGATGAATCCGAATCCGAATCTGAATTAATAGAGTCTGCGATTAAAATAAATTGCAGTCCTCCAATAATTGATATAAATGAGTGACATAAGAACCAATACCCTGAGCTGGAACTCTCATGACAAAATTATTATGAATGCCATTATAGATATTCTATTAGAACTGCCTTGTTAAAAAAGTCATTACATGAGTCCCATTTTCAGCTGGCGGCACCGGTGACAGTGAGAGAAGCCGCCCTCTTTGACATCCATTGCTCAAGCTCAGACACCCGACGGAGATCAATTAATTCATTCCTGCTCTCTGTTTGCACAATAATACACTGTGTTTTACAGCCCTCTAACCATTTGTACTATTATGTGTGTTTTTCCGCGTTATTTGTAATTTATTTTGTACATAATGTTTCTGTCATCGTCTCTTATAACCAAAAAGAGCTTCTGGATATCAGGACAGTGATTACTCACCTCGTATTGGACGAAGATTTTTTCTTCAACGAGGCGGCCGCGAAGGATATCATACAGACACCCGACAAGGCCCAAATCCCCGTCATTCGCGTGAGGGAGAGACGGAGATATCGTGGACGTAGATCGGGGTGCCTTGTAAGGATCCGACGGCGAGCGAGTAAACTGCCTCTTCCATCAATCCTATTAGCCAATCTTCAATCATTGGATAACAAATTGGATGACCTAAGATTACGGTTATCCTACCAACGGGACATTAAAAACTGTAATATCCTATATTTCACCGAGTCGTGGCTGAACAACGACAATGATAACATACAGCTAGCGGGCTATACGCTACATCGGCAGGATAGAACGGCTGACTCCGGTAAGACAAGGGGTGGCGGTCTGTGTATATTTGTAAACAACAGCTTGTGCACAAAATCAAATACTAAGGAAGTCTCGAGGTTTTGCTCGCCTGAGGTAGAGTATCTTATGATAAGCTGTAGACCACACTATTTACCAAGAGAGTTTTCATCTATATTTTTCATAGCTGTCTATTTACCACCACAAACCAATGCTGGCATTAAGATTGCACTGAATGAGTTGTACAAGGCCATAAATCAACAGGAAAACGCTCATCCAGATGCAGCGCTCCTAGTGGCCGGGGACTTTAATGCAGGGAAACTTAAATCCGTTCTACCTAATTTCTACCAGCATGTTAAATGTGCAACCAGAGGAAAAAAAACTCTAGACCACCTTTACTCCACACACAGAGACGCATACAAAGCTCTCCCTCGCCCTCCATTTGGCAAATCTGACCATAACTCTATCCTCCTGATTCCTGCTTATAAGCAAAAACTAAAGCAGGAAGCACCAGTGACTCGGTTAATAAAAAAGTGGTCAGATGACGCAGATGCTAAGCTACAGGACTGTTTTGCTAGCACAGACTGGAACATGTTCCGGGATTCTTCAGACAGCATTGAGGAGTACACCACATCAGTCACTGGCTTCATCAATAAGTGCATCGATGATGTCGTCCCCACAGTGACCGTACGTACAGTGGGGAGAACAAGTATTTGATACACTGCCGATTTTGCAGGTTTTCCTACTTACAAAGCATGTAGAGGTCTGTACATTTTATCATAGGTACACTTCAACTGTGAGACACGGAATCTAAAACAAAAATCCAGAAAATCACATTGTATGATTTTTAAGTAATTAATTTGCATTTTATTGCATGACATAAGTATTTGATACATCAGAAAAGCAGAACTTAATATTTGGTACAGAAACCTTTGTTTGCAATTACAGAGATCATACGTTTCCTGTAGGTCTTGACCAGGTTTGCACACACTGCAGCAGGGATTTTGGCCCACTCCTCCATACAGACCTTCTCCAGATCATTCAGGTTTCGGGGCTGTCGCTGGGCAATACAGACTTTCAGCTCCCTCCAAAGATTTTCTATTGGGTTCAGGTCTGGAGACTGGCTAGGCCACTCCAGGACCTTGAGATGCTTCTTACGGAGCCACTCCTTAGTTGCCCTGGCTGTGTGTTTCGGGTCGTTGTCATGCTGGAAGACCCAGCCATGACCCATCTTCAATGCTCTTACTGAGGGAAGGAGGTTGTCGGCCAAGATCTCGCGATACATAGCCCCATCCATCCTCCCCTCAATATGGTGCAGTCGTCCTGTCCCCTTTGCAGAAAAGCATCCCCAAAGAATGATGTTTCCACCTCCATGCTTCACGGTTGGGATGGTGTTCTTGGGGTTGTACTCTTCCTTCTTCTTCCTCCAAACACGGCAAATGGAGTTTAGACCAAAAAGCTCTATTTTTGTCTCATCAGACCACATGACCTTCTCCCATTCCTCCTCTGGATCATCCAGATGGTCATTGGCAAACTTCAGATGGGCCTGGACATGTGCTGGCTTGAGCAGGGGGGACCTTGCGTGCGCTGCAGGATTTTAATCCATGACGGCGTAGTGTGTTACTAATGGTTTTCTTTGAGACTGTGGTCCCAGCTCTCTTCAGGTCATTGACCAGGTCCTGCCGTGTAGTTCTGGGCTGATCCCTCACCTTCCTCATGATCATTGATGCCCCACGAGGTGAGATCTTGCATGGAGCCCCAGACCGAGGGTGATTGACCATCATCTTGAACTTCTTCCATTTTCTAATAATTGCGCAAACAGTTGTTGCTTTCTCACCAAGCTGCTTGCCTATTGTCCTGTAGCCCATCCCAGCCTTGTGCAGGTCTACAATTGTATCCCTGATGTCCTTACACAGCTCTCTAGTCTTGGCCATTGTAGAGAGGTTGGAGTCTGTTTGATTGAGTGTGTGGACAGGTGTCTTTTATACAGGTAATGAGTTCAAACAGGTGCAGTTAATACAGGTAATGAGTGGAGAACAGGAGGGCTTCTTAAAGAAAAACTAATAGGTCTGTGAGAGCCGTAATTCTTACTGGTTGGTAGGTGATCAAATACTTATGTAATAAAATGCAAATTAATTACTTTAAAATCATACAATGTGATTTTCTGGATTTTTGTTTTAGATTCAGTCTCTCACAGTTGAAGTGTACCTATGATAAAAATTACAGACCTCTACATGCTTTGTAAGTAGGAAAACCTGCAAAATCGGCAGTGTATCAAATACTTGTTCTCCCCACTGTACATACCCCAACCAGAAGCCATGGATTACAGGAAACATCCGCACTGAGCTAAAGGGTAGAGCTGCCGCTTTCAAGGAACGGGACTCTAACCCGGACACTTATAAGAAATCCCGCTATGCCCTCCGACGAACCATCAAACAGGCAAAGAGTCAATACAGGGCTAAGATTGAATCCTACTACACTGGCTCTGACGCTTGTCGGATGTGGCAGGGCTTGAAAACTATTACAGACTACAAAGGGAAGCACAGCCGCGAGCTGCCCAGTGACACAAGCCTACCAGACGAGCTAAACCACTTCTATGCTCGCTTCGAGGCAAGCAACACTGAAGCATGCATGAGAGCACCAGCTGTTCCGGATGACTATGTGATCACGCTCTCCGTAGCCGATGTGAGTAAGACTTTTAAGCAGGTCAACATTCACAAGGCCGCAGGGCCAGACGGATTACCAGGACGTGTACTCCGAGCATGTGCTGACCAACTGGCAAGTGTCTTCACTGACATTTTCAACATGTCCCTGACTGAGTCTGTAATACCAACATGTTTCAAGCAGACCACCATAGTCCCCGTGCCCAAGGACTCTAAGATAACCTGCCTAAATGACTACCGACCCGTAGCACTGACGTCTGTAGCCATGAAGTGCTTTGAAAGGCTGGTCATGGCTCACATCAACAGCATTATCCCAGAAACCCTAGACCCACTCCAATTTGCATACCGCCCCAACAGATCCACAGATGATGCAATCTCTATTGCACTCCACACTGCCCTTTCCCACCTGGACAAGAGGAACACCTACGTGAGAATGCTATTCAATGACTACAGCTCAGCATTCAACACCATAGTGCCCTCTAAGCTCATCACTAAGCTAACGATCCTGGGACTAAACACCTCCCTCTGCAACTGGATCCTGGACTTCCTGACGGGCCGCCCCCAGGTGGTAAGGGTAGGTAACAACACATCTGCCACACTGATCCTCAACATGGGGGCCCCTCAGGGGTGCGTGCTCAGTCCCCTCCTGTACTCTCTGTTCACCCATGACTGCATGGCCAGGCACGACTCCAACACCATCATTAAGTTTGCCGACGACACAACAGTGGTAGGCCTGATCACCGACAACGATGAGACAGCCTATAGGGAGGAGGTCAGAGACCTGGCCGTGTGGTGCCAGGACAACAACCTCTCCCTCAACGTGACCAAGACAAAGGAGATGATTGTGGACTACAGGAAAAAAAAAGAGGACTGAGCACGCCCCCATTCTCATCGACGGGGCTGTAGTGGAACAGGTTGAGAGCTTCAAGTTCCTTGGTGTCCACATCACCAACGAACTATCATGGTCCAAACACACCAAGACAGTCGTGAAGAGGGCACGACAAAGCCTATTCCCCCTCAGGAGACTGAAAAGATTTGGCATGGGTCCTCAGATCCTCAAAAAATTCTACAGCTGCACCATCGAGAGCATCCTGACTGGTTGCATCACCGCCTGGTATGGCAACTACTTGGCCTCCGACCGCAAGGCACTACAGAGGGTAGTGCGTACGGCCCAGTACATCACTGGGGCCAAGCTTCCTGCCATCCAGGACCTCTATACCAGGCGGTGTCAGAGGAAGGCCCTCAAAATTGTCAAAGACTCCAGCCACCCTAGTCATAGACTGTTCTCCCTGCTACCGCACGGCAAGCGGTACCGGAGTGCCAAGTCTAGGTCCAAAAGACTTCTCAACAGCTTCTACCCCCAAGCCATAAGACTCCTGAACAGCTAATCATGGCTACCTGGACTATTTGCACTGCCCCCCCACCCCATCCTTTTACGCTGCTGCTACTCTGTTAATTATTTATGCATAGTCACTTTAACTCTACCCACATGTACATATTACTTCAACTATCTCAACTAGCCGGTGCCCCCGCACATTGACTCTGCACCGGTACCCCCCTGTATATATAGCCTCCCTACTGTTATTTTATTTTACTTCTGCTCTTTTTTTCTCAACACTTTTTTTGTTGTTGTTTTATTTTTACTTTTTTTGTTAAAAATAAATGCACTGTTGGTTAAGGGCTGTAAGTAAGCATTTCACTGTAATGTCTGCACCTGTTGTATTCGGCGCATGTGACCAATACATTTTGATTTGATTTGATTTGTTACATAACAGAATATCTCTGAGAGATTTCCTCCACAGATACCAAAACTCTCAGCCTTTAATGTGTCTCTGTAATGTGTCTTTCAAGCTTCGGAGGGAGGACTACTAACCACAGAGGAGGGATACATTTTGACATTGATAGGGACAATATATGACAATATAGAATGCCATGTCATAATGCGTCACTCAAGGACACCCTGACAGTATCCTCCCATGCAGTTTGGACCCATCCATACAATGGTTAGATCCTCCAGACAGGCTGACTGACCATCCCTCCCCCACCATCCCAAGTTGAAGTGCGTGAAACATTTTCAAATGTGCATATTCACAGGCAAATGGAAAAGTCATGCACTGTGCATTCTCCCACCTGATAGCATGTTAGCCCTGGACGACGAGGCAGAGCGGCGGGCTGATTTCTGAAGCACCCTGCAATCAATGGGTCCCTGACAGGGCTGAGTGAGGCTGAGCGGGGCTGTTCAGCCAGCGTGGCAGCCTGCTCTATAGCTAATCAACCCCCAAGGAGGGGCTACGTCTGTGGGGAGATCACTCAAACCCTCCTCTCAAACCATCCATCACCACCAAGGGAGGCAATCACCAGCCCATTTCCATGTGCAGTTTTTTCATCCCTCCATCAATTTGTACAAATCAAGGTGTACATATGACTGGCACAGCCATGGGAAGGAAGGGAGGGGGGAATTCAAGGGATGGGAAAAAATCTGAAAATGGCAAGTAAATAACCGTTCATGGGGTTGAATATGACGGAAAGGTAGAGATTATTTGACAAAGAAGTGTGTGCCGCTGTCGGTGTCAAAGTTGTCTGGAATGGTCCCTCTGATCCCTATGATTAGCAAATCACAATGCTGCCAGATCACATTCAGGCTCATGCACTGGACATAGCACTGACTGAGTGCTCCATTGAAGTTCTTTCAACCCTCAAATGAGCATAAATGGATTGGAAACATGGGAAATGATTGAACAGTAATCAATTCCCTCACAACCGGCAGCGTGTAAGACCCTGTAATTGGTCTGAAAAAATGTAAATGTTAGCACGATAATCCAGTGAGAGGAGGAAGATGGGGTATTTGTCAGAGGGAAGGTGAGGGGAAAGGAAAGGCCATTGTCCCCTTGCCGGGATTACAACAATGAGCACATGCTGAACAGGATTGCATCTCCAGTTTGACAGGAAATGGAATAGAGAGTGAATGAAACCCCAAACAAAAGCTTATATTTTCCTCCTAAAGGAACAAGAGTTTAAATGAGCGGTTGTTTCACCGCTCAAGGAATAAAAGGAGGGAGGAGAGGAGGAGGAGGAGGAGGAGGAGGAGGAGGAGGGAGGTTGTTAAGAGGGGAAAAGGAAAAGGAACCCTTTCCTATCATCTTCATGTCTAATATGAAACGAAGGATAAAGGAATTAATAAATGAACAAAAGTCTGACATCCTGACAGTTTGATAGAGCCCAGTCTTTACAGTTGAACACTGCAGAATTAGTCGGCAAAAGCCCATCCTTGCAGGTAATATCTTCTCTGGTCCTCTCTTTTAAAGTTTGACAGTGGCTGGAGCAGCTCCCCGCTCTAATGGGCTCCACTCGGAACACACACAGAGTCACTCACAGCCACACATACACTGTGCTGGCTCTGTTATCTCCAGAGTGCTTGCTCTGTCTACTGACGGAGAACATGCACGCTCTGATCTCTCTGCTCAGCTCGTGCCAGTCGTCATTAACGGCTGCAGACAGAGCCTCACAAAGCCCCGCTGATTGTACCCTGGCCTCCAAGAGTGCCCCGAATAGGAATAAAGCTTTTTTCAATCACTCTTACGATCTCATGTGGTTCAATCAGTGATTTTGGTGTGAGCAAAACCGACTATTCAAGTCTAACAATGGGCAATTGTGAATAGTCTTTTGAATCATGCTTACATGAATCAGACTTTGGATCAAGCAATGAATTCCATACATAGCATGTAATGTACAGGCCTGTTATGTATATTTCAAGTTACTTTGTCATTACTGCCCTGTTCAATTACCTAAAATAATGCTTTCCTACTTTCCTTGAAGTAATAACACATTTGACATAATGTGGATTGGTGCAAGCTGTGTTGGGTAACACTTACTTTTACCTATCCAATCTCGTCAGATCAGTGATTACTTCAACGAGTACGTTTACATGCACACTAATAATTTGATGGCAGTAGGCCGAGTATGGCATTAGTCATGTAAACACCTTACTCTGCTTACCTTAATTGGCGTAAAGGTCATAATCGAAGTAAGCATACGCTGATTAAAACACCTGGATTTCTGATCAATCTTTCGAATTATTAGGACATGGAAACACCTTAATCGGAGTTCCACATGCGCAGATCAAATACACCGGTATTTGATCTGCGCATGTGATAGCACCAGCAGTGCGAGCCTCCCTCTTTTGGGCGAGTGAAGTGAGTTAGGAAAAACTGAAAGTATGCGTCATAGAAATACAGGTAACTGCCAAAATAATGGAAATATTTGAGTAAATGAGGGATACAGTCATGTATAAAAATGCTGGGCAGGCCATTATTATAGCAAAAAATGGCTATGCCCCCATAGGATAACAATGCCCCATCCACAGGGCACAAGTCATCAATGAATGGTTTGATGAGCATTAAAACGATGTAAATCATATGCCATGGCTCACGTCTCAATCACCAGATCTTAACCCAATTGAACACTTATGGGAGATTCTGGAGCGGCGCCTGAGACAGCATTTTCCACTACTATCAACAAAACACCAAATTATGGAATTTCTCGGGAAAGAATGGTGTCGTATCCCTCCAATAGTGTTCCAGACACTTGTAGAATCTATGCTAACGCACTGAAGCTGTTCTGGCTGGTGTTGGCCCAACGCCCTATTAAGACACTTTATGTTGGTGTTTCCTTTATTTTGGCAGTTACCTGTAGTTTTTACATACAAACTGTATATGTCCGAACACAGAATAAAATAGGCTTCTCAAAAATAACATGGTAGTTATGGTAGAACGTTTATTTTGACTGCCGATTTTCTGAATTTATCAAAGTCCCACCAGGTAGCCTGATTTCAGATGTGTCCATGTAAACAGGATTATTAAGGAAATCGTTTTATTTTCCAATGAACTGATATTTGTTGAAATATAATGTATTCCGAATGTAAGGGTGAAGTACAATACCAATACCATGGAAAAGCAGAGGGTTTTCTGTATTACCACCAAAGGCAACCTTACCCTCTCCTCAACCCTAATGTCTGACATTTAGAATAGATCACTTTAGACATTCAGGGTATTGCTGTTTCTAAGCTGTAATGCTCCCCTACATTTTACCGTCTAGACATCGCATTGTCGTAGAGGGCAGCTGCTAAGCTGCTATTTCCGGTGTTTATTTCCAATCCTAGAGGTCACTGATGCACCTCTCACCTCAATGTTCTTGGGCCTTAGCAGAATGACTCAACAGTGCCTTTGACATTTCCCCATATGTCCCCTATTTCCAGTGTAATGAGCTCACTTGTGGACAGAGCTGCACATTTGCTTTCCCTGGCTGACGTCATGTTTTAGATGGTAGCAGGATGGTAGAAGGGAAGATTGTATGAAAGGATTCCATACGTATATGAAGACTATAATCTTGAAGATTATATGAAAAGGTGGTGAAGGGAATATATATATATATATCATGAAGCACACAGAGGAAACACAAACAATGAGAACATTGCCATGGCAACATGACAAAAATCTCTGTCCTGTTATTGAATATTCTGCTAGGCCGAATCATATAAATACTGTATAAAAAATAAACAGAACAATAATTAATTCGATCTAAAATGATTTGCATAAACAAATGGACAAATATGATAAACATTGTTTACTTCTGACTTGAGAGTAATTAATACATTGCAGATGTCTTGTTACATTTACATGACATCCTTAGGCTGATTATTTTCATCTAAGCAAATAATAGTCGCTGATTAAAGACTATTGTTGCTCATGCAAATTTTATCATCTCAAGTTTACCCTTGATGTCGTGCACTTAGTTTACCTAATTAACCAGTTTAAACACAATATAGACCAGATTTCTCACTCTCTATATATTGTGTGTAAAATCAGGTTGAAGTTAAAGAGTTAAGGGTTTTTGTTCGTGAGATTGAATTTTCTTTGCTTGACTCACATCTTCAAGCAATATGCAAACCACACTACTAGTGACCAAATGAACAGTGACAGATTTTAGTACCAATGTCTATAAGCCTCCAGTAAGTGATGCATTATGAATGCATGTATAACCTTTGTACTGTATTTAGACTGAGCCATGATATGAACACTAAAATGCATTATACACAGATGGTTCATAATAGTGTTACTTCCCAACAAGGTTCATGTAACTAATCAAAGACCAATTGTGGAGTCAAAATCCATGTCATGACAAAGAAGACAATGTGGTTAACCAAAAAAGACTGGCAAGTTAGAACAGAAATATAACACTGTGGAACCAAACTGAGCACTACTATGAGTAACTGGAAACTGTTTAATAAGTGAACGAATCAGTCATTATACAAATACTGAGGGGAAAGTTGAGAGTGTAAAAAAAAATATTTGAGAAAAGCACAGCATCGAAACTCCTCATTAAGTCTCTTTGATAGAGAATTGATTTTGGAGAATAAGCGTGCTGATTAGATCGAGGACCAATCAAACACTTCATTCTTGATAAAAATGAGCCGGCGTCATCCAATCACGTAGCAGATTGGCAGGCAACATGAGTTGCTGTTACTATGACAGCCATCCCAGGCCTTCTAAGATTCTCGCTCACTTCACAAAGAACATCTGAAGTTGTGACCTGAGGGAAGGGTACTGTTCTGAACATTGGATGGAATGCCTTTCTGCTAATGCTATGATTCATGCAAGTATCGCTAATAGCTTAGCTGATCTGCACCGACAATCCCAAGTCGCCCACTAACCTCCACTCCCCCATTCAATTCCTCTCCCATCCCTCCCCAACAATGATAATCTCCATCTCGAGTCCCATTTATCTTCATCTGGGCATATGCAGACAGGCAGCCCTTAAGTGATTCATAGCATACATTCTGTGGTTAACCATAGTGTACCCCGGGGACAGTCGGACAGTAGATGGTTAAACATTCCCTTAGACGAAGGAGGATACCCTGACAGTGGCTTCCAACCTCCAAGCTATCAGTCAATGAAGGGAGTGAGGGAGTAAGCGAGTGCAGTGAACGCGGAAGCTCGAGAGGTATCTTTCCTGATATTGTTGCCGACTGTCACCGCCGGGGAAAAAGGTGTGAGGCGGAATTGTCTTGAAGGGATCTCTGTTTCCCCAGAGTGATAGCCATTCATTTGCAATGTTTTGGCCCAGAGAGGTTTGTCTTATCTGCTCCCCCTCGCCAAGGGGGAACGGAGGGTTAGTCCTTCCCAGCACACTCTGTCACTGTTGATTGGTAGCCTAACGTGCACCGTTTCCTGGCTAGGGGGTTAAACGCACGCACATATGCAAACAAACACACACACGCATGCACACATAAACCTCCAGCCTGCACGCATGCACACACAGACGCTAACACATATATACACATGTCCACTACACTACACACACACACACACACATTAGACACACACCTCCAGCCATGAAACCTCACACACAATGCAAGGAAGGAATCACATGACCAGAACTGACATTTGCAGCACACCCATAACAATAAGGTGCCTGATTAAAATGGCAGAATGAAATCATACCACGCCCCGTACATTGTACTAAGTCCCAGCTAAATAGGATTTAAACCGGTGCAGGCCACTGATACCTTCAGTGTCAAATCCTGATTACTATAAAGAGGAGAAGAAAAGGTAATGCCTGTGTAACAAGGGGTGTCTTAGAGCTGCATAGTTACACCAGTATACACAGTCCGTGGACAGATAAGGCTGTATTTTTATATAGAAGGCGGGGGAAACTGCTCTGTTGAATGCCATGCTATTTGAAAGGCGATGGCATAAAGGCTGTGTTTTTATCTTGCTTGGGGCAATGCACAAAAGAAGCTGGCATAGCGACGTGGCAGGTTTTAAAATTGGGATCAAAAGGTTCAAGCTAATTAACAAACTAAATAAGAGTCTCCCAAGCTTCGTCTGTGCGCACATGCTCTCTCTCTCTCTCTCTCTCTCTCTCTCTCGCTCTCTCTCTCTTTTTTCTCTCTCTCTTGCTCTCTCCTCTCTCTCTCGCTCTCTTTTTTCTCTCTCTCTCTCTCTGTCTCTCTCTCTTTTTTCTCTCTCTCTCTTTTTTCACTCTCTCTCTCTCTCTCTCTCGCTCTCTCTCTCTTGTTCTCTCTCTTTTGGAGGGAAAAACAATGGGAGACCATAACGGTGTGTGCCTTTTGTGTGTGTTGTCTGTGTGTATGCATGTGTGGGATGGGAATGGAAAGGGGATATCTAGTCAGTTGCACAACTGAATGCATTCAACCGAAATGTGACTTTTGCATTTAACCCAACCCCTCTGAATCAGAGAGGTGCGGGGGGCTGCCTTAATCGATGTCCACGTCATCAGAGCCCAGGTAGCAGTTGTTGTTGTGGGTTAACTGTCTTGCTCAAGGGCAGAACAGCAGATCTTTCCACCTTACCGGCTCAGGGATTCAAATCATCGACCTTTCGGTTTTCTGGCCTAACACTCTACCTGCCACCCCTCTGGGGAACACATCATGGTGTATGCTTATCGTGCTTGAGCGCATACATGGATGCATGTTTACAAATCCAAAGACAAATTGCTCCCCACGCTGAAATGTAACAAATACCTGCCAAATTTCCCACTAACAAGATCAGTTCCAATTAACCATGCTATAGAGCTCCATGACCCACAAAATAAAATGGCTGGTGATCAAGGTTTCCTGTTTGTTTTAATTTTATTGGACTTTTCCAGCAGAACCCGGAAGAGGCTGAGAGAGGGAGTCAAACTGAAAGGACAAGGGCACGTAATAAAGACGAATGGCTAAATGTCACGCCCTGACTCTGGGGACTCATGTTTGTTGAGTCAGGGTGTGTATTTTCTGTGTGGTATGTTCTATGTTGTATTTTCTAGGTTTAGATCTAGATCATCTAGATCTATGTTGGCCGGTGTGGTTCCCAATCAGAGGCAGCTGTCGCTCGTTGTCTCTGATTGGGGACCATACTTAGGTAGCCTATTGGCACTAGTGGGTTGTGGGATCTTGTTCCAGTTAAGGTATGTTGTGTTGTGCTGCCTTGGACTTCACGTTTCGTTTTGTTTGTTGTTTTGTCGTTGTGTTTAATATTTAATAAACATGTACGCATATCACGCTGCGCCTTGGTTTGACCTGTCGATGAACGAACGTGACAGAAGATCCTACCAAACGAGGACCAAGCAGCGTGCCCAGGAAGAGCGAATTGCCATGTCACAGGTGGGCAAATGGTGGTCATGGGAGGAGATATTTGCGGGGAAAGGGCCATTGGCAAAGGTAGATGCCCAGGCAGGAGAGGAGCAACGGCAGCACAGAGGAAGCCGGTCGAGGAAGAAGCCCGAGAGACAGCCCCAATAAAATGTTGGGGGGGGCTAAGAGGGTGGTTGGCGGAGCCTAGGGTTAGAGCAGAGCCAACTCCCCGTACTCACGCGAGAAGGCGTATGACTGGGCAAGCTCCATGTTATGCGGAGCTACGTACTGTGTTGCCAGTGCGCCGGCACAGTCCTGTACGTCCTGTGTTTGCACCACGCACGTGCCGTGCGAAGATGGGCATCCAGCCAGGACGGGTTGCCCCGGCTCAACGCTCCTGGTCTCCAGTACGCCTCCTCGGTCCCGCGTATCCTGCGCCAGTTCTACGAGCTGTATCGCCAGTGCGTGTGCACAGCCCAGTGCGTCCTGTGCCAGCGCCCCGCACGTGTAGTGCGAAAGTGGGCAGCCAGCCAGGACGGGTTGTGCCAGCTCTCCGCTCCCGACCTCCAGTCCGCCTTCGCAGTCCGGTCCGGCCCGTTCCTGCTCCTCGCACCAGGCCAGTGGTGCGCGTAGCCAGCCCGGCCCGGCCTGTTCCTGCTCCTCGCACCAAACCAGTGGTGCGTGTTCCCAGCCCGGTCCGGCCTGCTCCGGCCCCTCGCACCAAGCCAGTGGTGCGCGTCGCCAGCCCGGCCCGGCCTGTTCCTGCGCCTCGCACCAAGCCAGTGGTGCGCGTCGCCAGTCCGGCCCGTCCTGTTCCTGCCCCTCGCACCAAGTCAGTGGTGCGCGTCGCCAGTCCGGCCCGGCCTGTTCCTGCTCCTCGCATCAAGTCGGTGGTACGTGTTCCTAGTCCGGTCCGGCCCGTGCCTGCTCCTCGCACCAGACCAGTGGTGCGGGTGTCCAGTCCGGCACGGCCCGTGCCTGTTCCACCGGTGCCTGGTCCGGCACCGGTCAGCTGCTCCACTCCGGAGCCAGAGCAGTCCGCTCCACCGGTGCCTGATCCAGCTCCGGTTAGCTGCTCCACTCCGGAGCCAGAGCAATCCGCTCCACCGGGGTCCAGTCCAGCTCCGGTCAGCGGATCCACTCCGGAGCCAGAGCAGTCCGCTCCACCGGTGCCCAGTTCAGCTCCGGTCCAGCTGCTTATGTTCAATTCAATAAATTACATTACCTCAATACTTAGTACCAAGAATAGAAGAATAATCTCGAAAAACATCAACAGTAAATGCTGAAACTCTATTCAATAAAACTCCTTTCCAAACTCCTTTCCAAGTTTTTGGCTAATTTCTTTAGAACTAGACGGACGCATTGATGTGAGGGTTGCTCAGTATTATTTATTTAAATAGTTATCAGAAACATATGCTTGCTACAGATCTTTCACTGTGGAGCACACACTTTGTAGTATGATATGAAAACACCATCTGGTGTGGAAACACAGCTATGCTAGCTGTGTAGCTAAAAGGCCCTACTGTGTCATAGGGTTACCTTACTTATTTCCGTTACATTAATCACCAATGGATTTTGGATTTAATAATCATTACCTAGCATGAATAATACAACTATTGTACACGGCAGGTGTACTCTTTCTTGAGACAACGTTTGTTGCTAAGTATAGCATATGATCATCATGGTGTTGGCACGTTGTGTCTCTGTATTACCTCTTGTTGACCTCATCAATATTTTTACAATGCATTATATTAAACCTTTCATATTATTGTCTTTCATTAGAATCTCATTAGATTATGTCAAAATAGTGACATTTAACCATTGTAGTTATGTCACCCAAGCTGACATATTAGTTATATGTCACTTACGGTGACATATGTCTGGATTCATAACACGTAACACATGAATATGACAATTCCTAACAGTAGCCCTATATTTCAGTATATTGCCTGGAGTATGTGCTTGTTTGTAGGGTAACATTTTGTCTCCTGTGGAGCAGAAACAGTGTGTCCTGCTGACAGCGGAGAACTGGAAACAACACATTCTGAGACAGGGCCCTCTCCTGAACAAATAGAACATCTGCCGTATCTCATCAGCTATATTGAAGCTAATGATGGGCCGCAAGTGTGCTGACAGTGAATGGAATTGGATTGTGTACAAGAGCCCCTGTGAGACCAGACATATGTTCTGGAGTGTGTTCGTGGATGCAGTTTTTGTGAGTGTGCGTTTATGTGTATTAGTGGAAGTGTCACTATGGGTGTAGTAGTTGAGAGAGGGAGAGAGACAGAGAGAGAGAGAGAGAGAGAGAGAAAGAGAGAGAAAAGGAACGAGAAAGAGGAAGAGAGAGTAACCCAATGGTATGAGTTATTAAGTGAAGACGTTGTGTATATTGTGCCTTTGTGTACGAGTGAAGTGTGTTTGTACAGGTAGAATAACTGTTGTATCCTTCTTCCCCTTCAATCTCCTCCTCTGTCTCTGCGTCGCTAACAGAGACCACTGCATTATACACATCAAAGGAGCCCGCTCTTGCTGGATACAATTGTACTGTGACCTCTCCCAGTCTTTGTTCGTATGCAACACAACAACTCCCAGGCTGCTAGCCTAGCTCTCTGCCAAGAGGATTCTACCTGCCTGCCTTCTCCTCTTCTGGCTAGGGACAGATTACATTTATATGAAAATTAAATATTTGTTTTCCACTCTGGCAATTGATGGCCATCTTAATTTCACACAACTGTTGATGTGTTTACCTCTCGCTGTTGCCTTTCTTTATCTAACGCAACTATTTTTCTCTCTCTCTCTTCTTTCTGTTGTCGGGACTCTGTGGTGAATTCTTTTGCACACGGTCTTCAGTTCAACGTTTGTAAAAATAGAAGTGAAGTACTATACAACGGCCCTTTTCGCAACCTCTTGAAATATTTGCGAGTCATTTAAAATTATACGTTTTTCGTGAACCCTGTTGAGGATCTAGGCAAGTGTGTGTGTGTGTGTGTGTGTGTGTGTGTGTGTGTGTGTGTGTGTGTGTGTGTGTGTGTGTGTGTGTGTGTGTGTGTGTGTGTGTGTGTGTGTGTGTGTGTGTGTGTGTGTGTGTGATAGAGAGAGTGTGTGATAGAGAGTGTGAGCGGAGAGTGCTCTCCTTCTCGCCTGCATTCTGCAGAAGCTAATCACATGAATAACATTTTCTGGTTGGGAGGGATAAAGACCAGCATCTGAAGTGACTCGTCGTGTTTGGAGAATTTCAACCGAGCAGCAGCTAGCGAACGCAGCTCTAATTCTCCTCACAGAAATGTGGCTTTGGAACAGTCACAATGCATACAGCAGCAAATACATCTTGAGACTTCTCGACTGTTATTTCACACAGAAAATGTATTTAGGTAGTGTTTTCCCCAAAGCATAAATTACATTTGGGGAGAAAAAATGAAAACACAGACACCGGCTGTTTGAGGAGGAGGGGCAAACGGGAGCAAAAGAAACCAAAGCGATGTCATATCATGAGGAAGATTGATTAATTGGCCATGATGAAGCACTAGGTATTAGGTAGATAAAGTAATTGAATATTCACTACATCCCTGTCTGGCACTGAATAGCAGCATTAAGAAATAAAAGAGACAAGAGAATATAAATTAGTTTAATCAATCTTCTGCCTCCAACTAAAATGAAATAAGCATAACTATAAGTATTTATTAAATGGTTTGTGGGCTGGTTTGTAATTTCAAAAACATTGGTTCTCAGCATAAGCATTGGCTCCTCTATGACAGTGAGGCATGAGAGTGAGACATCCATTATATATATATAATCATTGCCATTGTTCTAAGCTGTTGCAAAATCCATATTTTCCTTTACCTGCTGTTCAGGTATTTGTATAGTTGCATTGCATCACATAGCTTTCAGTAACTTCCCTGTAAATTCAAATTAAGTATGCTCAAAGCTCATTGGTTGGCTGAATTTGCATCCATTGAAGTTGGCATAACTTAAAGATGAAGTCCGGGATCTTAAGCACAACAACATATTGTACGAATTGATAAGTTCCTTTCCTGAGGATGGCTCACCCCTCACGGTTCTGGGTGACTTTAACCTCCCTACGTCTGTCTTTGACTCATTTCTCTCTGCCTCCTTCTTTCCACTCATTTCCTCTTTTGACCTCACCCTCTCACCGTCCCCCCCTACTCACAAGGCAGGCCATACGCTTGACCTCATCTTTACTAGATGCTGTTCTTCTACTAATCTCACTGCAACTCCCCTCCAAGTCTCCGACCACTACTTTGTATCCTTTTCTCTCTCGCTCTCCTCCAACACTACTCACTCTGCCCCTACTCAGATGGTAATGTGCCATCGCAACCTTCGCTCTCTCTCTCCCGCTACTCTCTCCTCTTCCATCCTATCATCTCTTCCCTCTGCTAAATCCTTCTACCTCCAATCTCCTGATTCTGCCTCCTCAACCCTCCTATCCTCCCTTTCTGCATCTTTTGACTCTCTATGTCCCCTATCCTCCCGGCCGGCTCGGTCCTCCCCTCCTGCTCCGTGGCTTGACGACTCATTGAGAGCTCACAGAAGAGGGCTCCGGGCAGCCGAACGGAAATGGAGGAAAACAAGACTCCCTGCGGACCTGTCATTTTTTCACTCCCTCCTCTCTACATTATCTTCCTCTGTTTCCGCTGCTAAAGCCACTTTCTACCACTCTAAATTTCAAGCCTCTGCCTCTAACCCTAGGAAGCTCTTTGCCACCTTCTCTTCCCTGCTGAATCCTCCTCCTCCTCCCCCTCCCTCCTCCCTCTCTGTGGATGACTTTGTCAACCATTTTGAAAAGAAGGTTGACGACATCCAATCCTCATTTATTAAGTCAAATGACACTGCTGGTCCTGCTCACACTGCCCTACCCTATGCTTTGACTTCTTTCTTCCCTCTCTCTCCAGATGAAATCTTGCGACTTGTGACGGCCGGCCGCACAACAACCTGCCCGCTTGACCCTATCCCCTCCTCTCTTCTCCAGACCATTTCCGGAGACCTTCTCCCTTACCTCACCTCGCTCATCAACTCATCCTTGACCGCTGGCCATGTCCCTTCCATCTTCAAGAGAGCGAGAGTTGCACCCCTCCTCAAAAAACCTACACTCGATCCCTCCGATGTCAACAACTACAGACCAGTATCCCTTCTTTCTTTTCACTCCAAAACTCTTGAGCGTGCCGTCTCTAGCCAACTCTCCTGCTATCTCTCTCAGAATGACCTTCTTGATCCAAACCAGTCAGGTTTCAAGACTGGTCATTCAACTGAGACTGTTCTTCTCTGTGTCACGGAGGCTCTCCGCACTGCTAAAGCTAACTCTCTCTCCTCTGCTCTTATCCTTCTAGACCTATCCGCTGCCTTTGATACTGTGAACCATCAGATCCTCCTCTCCACCCTCTCCGAGTTGGACATCTCTGGCGCTGCTCACTCTTGG
Organism: Coregonus clupeaformis; assembly: GCF_020615455.1. NCBI lineage: Eukaryota > Metazoa > Chordata > Actinopteri > Salmoniformes > Salmonidae > Coregonus > Coregonus clupeaformis. Next base: position 82,302 of record NW_025533842.1, read on the forward strand.
ATTGCGTCCTACATGACAGGTCGCTCCTACCAGGTGGCATGGCGAGAATCTGTCTCCGTACCATGTGCTCTCACCACTGGTGTCCCCAGGGCTCAGTTCTAGGCCCTCTCCTATTCTCTCTATACACCAAGTCACTTGGCTCTGTCATATCCTCACATGGTCTCTCCTATCATTGCTACGCAGACGACACACAATTAATTTTCTCCTTTCCCCCTTCTGATAACCAGGTGGAGAATCGCATCTCTGCATGTCTGGCAGACATATCAGTGTGGATGTCGGATCACCACCTCAAACTGAACCTCGGCAAGACGGAGCTGCTCTTCCTCCCGGAGAAGGACTGCCCGCTCCATGATCTCACCATCACGGTTGACAACTCCATTGTGTCCTCCTCCCAGAGGGCAAAGAACCTTCGCGTGACCCTGGACAACACCCTGTCGTTCTCCGCTAACATCAAAGCGGTGACCCGATCCTGCAGGTTCATGCTCTACAACATTCGCAGAGTATGACCCTACCTTACACAGAAAGCGGCACAGGTCCTAATCCAGGCACTTGTCATCTCCCGTCTGGATTACTGCAACTTGCTGTTTGGCTGGGCTCCCTGCCTGTGCCATTAAACCCCTACAACTTATCCAGAACGTCGCAGCCTGTCTGGTGTTCGACCTTCCCAAGTTCTCTCATGTCACCCCACTCCTCCGCACACTCCACTGGCTTCCAGTTGAGGCTTGCATCTACTACAAGACCATGGTGCTTGCCTACGGAGCTGTGAGGGGAACGGCACCTCCTTACCTTCAGGCTCTGATCAGACCCTACACCCAAACGAGGGCACTACGTTCATCAGGACAGCGGAGTCACTGACCACCTTCCGGAGACACTTGAAACCCTACCTCTTTAAGGAATACCTGGAATAGTATAAAGTAATCCTTCTACCCCCCCCATAAATAAATAAAAAAGAAGTTAAAAAAAGTGGTTCTCCCACTGGCTATCATAAGTTGAATGCACCAATTTGTAAGTTGCTCTGGATAAGAGCGTCTGCTAAATGATGTAAATGTAATGTAATGTAATGTAAATGTAATGTAATGAATTGGATTTGTCACGTAACATCAGACAAAATGGATGACGTAGTACACAATTGGATGACGTAGTACGCAAGAAACGAGGACCTGTTCTGGCTCGTGAGCACCACTTTCAAAGCTACTGATTGAAATTATACAATTGTTCAGGAGCATCACTTTAACAGAAGACACACAAAATGAACAACTATAGCTTTAGATGTAAAGCTTTAGACCCTAAGTCAGACAGGATGCTGTAGAGAAACAGACGGCAGGCTGTTGGTCTAGTCTCTGACAAAGCACAAACAAATGCCTGCATTCATGACTATTGTACAGTGTTGCACCGTTTAACATGGTCCTTGTTTCCACGTATGACTGAGAGAATCAATTTATTCATGAGCACCGGTAGACACAATCAGTGTCTGAGCTTCACTGATTATAAGCTAAAACCAGACCTCATTATCAACCAGGGTAGCCTAGCAAAAATATACTGAAATCTCTCTATCCTATACATTATCTATGTACCATAGAAATGATGGTATGAGCACTACTTGTTTAGCAGGGTAAAGACAAGGAATAGAAGAGAAGAGGGAGAACACTGAAGGTTAGGAGGAATAAAATAGTCCTAGATACTCTAGAAAGAGTATTTTCTCTTTTCTTCCCTCAGACGTTTACAGGCCTGCCGAAGGATTGACCATCTGGCCCTCAGTATGGAGCTATGCACTGTAAAAGCACTCAAATCAATGGAAAGAACTCCACCTTGGATGCCCACCATTACACAGATGGTTTACTTGGAGAGAATTGCTTAGGCTACCTAACGAAGAGCAGACACTGCACAGACAGAACACCCCACGCCACTGGCCCGCCACCACCACCCACTTCCAGTGAATGTTGCTTGCTTGTTTGGTATTGTAACGTATTGTTCGATGCTGGCCAGCGACCATGAACTACAACAGGGCCCTCTGGTGGTCTGTTGATAAATGGCTTTGATCCAGAGTACGAGTGTTTGAATAGTATACTCATTCACACACCCACACACATACTCACGGATACACTCTCTTAACGTCTCACATAATGTACATGCACACAGCGGCGTCATTTCAGCTAAACCTAGGGTATGGCAAGCTAGATTGACTCCAGCCATTATCACCTTGTTGCTGTAGCTTCACTCACCTCAGTCAATAGGGGACTTAACCTTCTAAAAACACGTTATACAAGTAATTAGCTGCTAGGCACTAGAATAGCACCGGGATTAAAACTCTAGTTTAGTTTATTGTCAAGTCAAACAGCAGTTACCTATCCAAAGCCATTTACTACAGCCATCTTTACGTGCTGGCCCCTGCAGCTGCATCGATGCACTCTCCATAAAGCCAGCCAGCCAGGCTTCCGCATGGTCCTAAAGTCAGCCAAATAACACCACTAAACTGCATTTGGCTTTTAATCAGGATTGGAATGATTTTAGTAGCCTATTTTTAATTGTTGGTGTTGAGCTAGGGTATGGCGACTGCCAATTGACAACCTGTATGCACATACAGTCTAGGCCTAGTATAACACATACCATACATGAGCATGCTAAGATGCCCATAGACAAACTTAAAGTAGATTATGTGCAGACAGACATACAAACCCATTAAAAGCCACTCAGAAATTAACTTTAAAATTAAGATTTACACAGAGACACAGTGTTACTGACATAGATGTCACTGTATTATTACCGTATAAAATATGCCCAAGAAGCACTGTAGACACAAACCGCACATAAACACACACTCACACACACACACACACACACACACACACATTCAGAGTGTACATGCAGACACATTTTCATGCATTTCATTTTTCTGTTCTAAAGCATTTGTATGTTTTTGTTCATATGGACATCAACTCAAATTCAGCACATTTTCTTGGCACATCGTTCTCATCTGCCTTTTGTCAAAAGCCTAACTCACGGATACAGAAAGAACAGCACCTGCACTAGAATAAAAATATAAAAATAATATCCACCAAAAAAAAGCAATAATACGGCTGTAGCACATTTCAAGCTACATTTGTCTCAGCTCTGTGGCATTTCAAAACCAAGACCTGTCACAGGCTATTTTCAGACTACATTGAATGTGCTGCGGTAATAGAAAAAAATGTTATTTTGACAAAATCCTTACATTTGCATCACTAAAACAAAGAGGAGTCTAAACAGCATCTAAGAAATCACAACTCTCAACAACAATATCAAAGTCATAGCTGTTCACAATGCTGCAGTCAATCATCAAGACATGACCAGCCAGAATAAGTGATGACAAACCACATCTGTAATAGTCAATACCATGCATAGTTTTCTAGTGAGGCATCATTGTTTGGTTTGCTCTCAATATTTTTCTAACAATTTGTATAGGAAAATATACATATATAGGCTACTCATTTTAACTACCAGAAATCCAGCTTTTATTTATCCAAATATTTGATTATTTAGAATATGTACTGTACAGCTTTTATGGCTGTCTTAGTGGTTCTTTGTTGACAGGTGAAAAACTAGACTATGGTGTAACCTAATAACTATGTAATAACATATGTTTTACTGTAAGACATAAGCCTGGCTGTTCTTTAAAAACAAATGGACTGGATTTGGGCAAAATAGATTATACCCCACAATTTGTAAAATTAAAACGATATTTTATATTCATTATGTTTGTTCACTCTTTTACATAATGACTGGTTAGGTTATCTGTTAATACAAAATACACACATTTGTCCAGGGCCCTTTCATATATCTCTCCATCGTTTACATTGAGCCTTGTAAAGCTACGTTAATGTCAGCTAATGCCATTTTGAGTAATTGTCCTGCATGGCACCGAGCCACTTGTCAAAAGCGATTTGCCTTGGGACAAAAACGTATTGATCTTCATTCTGTCCCTCTCTCCTTGCGGCACAAAACGTTTCATCGCATCGCCGCGCTCAGAATGAGAATTCTCACATTGTTTTACATGGAGTGATTCCAAAAGACAGGGCAGCATCACGCGCTCACTTGTGTCATCACATTAACGTTAAAGCAATGGGGAAAAATGGTGAAAAAAAGGCACTAGAGATCAGCGCAGGGGTTGCTTACAAACTTATTTCATTCCATGGGCCTACGCGTCATGCGGCTGTCCAGGGCAGCGACACCTGTGCCATCTCAGCACACGGGGCCCCTTAATATTTGTTGTTGTTCCTTATTTGCCCTCTTAAGTACAAATACAATGTTTGGGTTGTGCATATTTCTATTGTATTGCTATGCGAACTTTCTCTACTTTTTCAAGCAGTTTTAAGCATGTCAACCTTCTCCAAAATAAATAACTGACGTGAGATGAAGACTAATCATATGTATCGACTTAGGCTGTATTTATAACGCGTCAACAATATCGATTGCCACTACAATAGACTATCAGAAAATAATGGAATTGAAAAACAAACAAGCATGGGTAGGGGTCATTTTTACACATGTAGGCTACAATGTGGTTGCATCGCAGCCTCGCAGGCTCCTGACATGAAGTCACAATAGTTGCACAGCATTTAATCCAATGTATCACTGTCGTATAAACTACTGTGGGCTATAGTATCTGTAATATTGTTTTAGATGCACACAATCATCTGATAGCATACCCTTGAAAAGACCGTAAAAATATATATTTTATAGATGAAGGGCAAACCGTTACTCCAAAAACCACAGATGCTGCACAAGCACGGATAGAGACCCTCACTTTCCTAAGTAGATGGGATTTCCACTCCAAGAATTATACTGATTCTTTATCTATAGCCGGTCCATATTACACATAAATAGACAATTAATAACACTTACCTATTCGAATGACATGAGGCATCCCACAAGAGTACTGAATCCAAAAGAGACATAGAATGGCCGATGTCCAGTATTCCAAAATCGAACTCCGGGCAGACAACCAAGTATTTCGCATGATTGTAAAGTCGTGGGATCCACTTTTTAAGATTCCAAAGACGCTTCAGTGTTGCTCATCAAATTTGAATTGTGTGTCTGCGACAAATGGGCGCTCATTGTACTTGGTGCAACATTCTCCCAGTTTTTTCAATCTCAAGGCTCTGAACGGTTTGTCAAGATTATACCCCAGTTCCACACACAGGCGGATCAATGTTACACCTGCGAACGCTGGCTGCTACAATTAGCCTGCAAGAGTCTGTATCCCTTCGCCTCCTACGGTTGATGCTATTTGTCTACTGTCTCGAGAACAACCGGGATGGATTCCCGTACAAATGTGGAAGGGAACTGCGCCTGCGGTACCTTTGGTCGCCTCCAACGATGCTCTGACCGGTGTTAGCCACAAGAAGCCTTGAAAACCTGTTTCTTAAAACGTTTCTTCAGAATTCATGCAAGCTCATCACATCTTTCAAATATATAAAATATCAGTCCTGATTTGAAATATTCAATTTGTCAAAAATGTTGATATAGTCAATTTAGCCAATAATTATCATTGTCTAAATGGTCATTAATGTTCATTTAGAAAAATTATTCGAAAGGTTTAAGAAAAGCTTCTTCATGATGCAGTAGTCGCTGCTGTCTGTTTATCTCATAGCGCAATGAAGGACTAGCCTATTCTGCTTCAAATTTTAGATTAGCCTAAACATTTTAGAAAAATCAACAACAAAAAATCCGTGCACGACCAGAATGGCTTTTTTAAATGGAATGCTTGTTCAACTCACAATCTGTGCGTGGTTGGACAGATTCACTGGTGATTATCTTTTTTGGGACTGAGCAGAGCTTGGGTTGTGAGACCGAGCGCCACCAGCCTTATTCAATAGTGCCACTAGAGGCACTTGAATCATTAAGCATAGGTCACAATTATGTCCATGAAACATTTTACACGGAGATTATACGACCAGATTACTCCGTTTTCAATTCTTATTTATTTCTACTTATTTTACATATATGTGTTGATGATGCATTTTTTATTAGATTAATGCTCCCTAAAAATCAGTTAAAATGTTCAGTATAAATATCTGCCGGAAGTGTGTTAAAAATAATCGATGGTGCATTGCTTCACATGCATATTCACATGCATATTCTGCCAATTCTACACTACAAAGTTTCCCCTTTTAATCTAATAGTATACAGTCTTCCCATCCCATTGAGTCATTTTTAATTTAAAGGTGTCTCTAACGTAAAAAGTGCAGCCATTTCTTCACTCAACATCAACATGTTTAAAGTCAAAGAAAGCTTGTGAACAAATGTAGCAGGAAACGATTGAATGGGTGAAATTGTGTATTTCCATGTTGGAAAATAATAGTCTGGCAGTGGGGCATGGGCCATTGTCAAAGCAGACTGCTCATCATGGTTATTTTGAGTGCTCTGTCTGTGTCAATGAGTACATTAAGCTCACATAACTGCTTAGTGCCTTTCTGTCTGTCAATTTGTCATGCTTTATATGGAGCCGTCAGTTGCAAGACGGTGGGTGAAACATGATTGCAATCACATAGAGAGTGTGCCACCGCCTGCAGTGCACACCCCCTCTCTCCGCCACTTCCTCTCTGCTGTAGGTACAGTAGTGACTGTGTGGAAGTATCAAGTCACATCACACGTGTATTAATCTGCTCGGTGACACACAGTACTATATTACTTACTGCCATGATGCATTCCAGTGAAAACTAAAATTAATATATCAGTTTGTCTCTTGTGAGAAATGGAATTTATATTTTAATGAAGGAAAGGCTGAGAGTGAAATTTTGGTATCTCTATACTGAGTCCCTACCTCTATCTCTGCACTTGATTTTTTAAATTGAAATATAAAGGGATTTAAAAGAGTCTGTTGAAGATACTCAGTCTGAAGATGGCGAAATGTCGATCTAGTCTTCATGAGCTTATGAATACACTGATTGGAGAACAGCTTGGCCCATTGGTTTTATATTCCTATTTTGAATGGGAGGGAAATAAACTGCTTGTATCAGAGGGCATGCGAGGTAAAACAACCAGAACTGACTCTGCCACTGCATATTCATGTCTTGAGGAGCAGATCTATGGCCCCTTGGCACAATATAAGGACTATCAACGTGAGTGATTTGGCCCTGCTCTCACATTATCAAGATTAATTGACTGCTGCTCTTTCAAATACAAAATGTACACAGCTTCAGCAAACAAGACATTCTGGGGTCTGGGGGTGCCCACTATAGAGATCCTTGTGGCAGTGCTCTCCATCACCCAGACTGATCTATGGATCTGATCGATGACAATGATCAATGGTCAGACAGGTGTGTGTGCCATCACCCAAGACATAGTGGGATGCTATGGGAAACTATGGGCTGCTATGGGAAACTACGGGCTGCTATGGGAAGCTATGGGCTGCTATGGGAAGCTATGGTGTCACGAGTTGCTAAGCCAGAACCCAGAAGCAGACCAGGACAAGGTAAGTTGAAACGAAGGTGAGTGTTTATTTACAAGTTCAAGAGTGATGCTGAATAATCCAGGGAACAGAGCGGGCGGCGTTGATTAGTTGTTGGGGGTGCAGTGGTTGATCCCATCCTGGGTCGGCAGCCGCCGACCACCAGGCAGAGGTTGGATGAAGGTTCCGGACGGGTGACTGCAGATGGAACAAAAACGGGGGTAAGTAAGCAACAAACCAACAAGGTGCAAAAACAACAAAACTAACGCTAGGCTCTAAGACTGATACTCTGGTAAACCTACTGTTCATGGCTAACGATCCGGCAGGGAATGGATGTTAGGCCAGAGCCTAAGAAGGGTGATGATCAGGACCAGGTGTGCAGATTGCTGATGGGATGCAGGTGCGGAAATCAAGAGAGCTCCCCGGAGCGTTCCAGAACCCTCGGGAAACTGGAGATCACGAACATAACAACTAGTCCACAGACAGGACCCGACTCAGACTGCCGGGATCGTTACAGTACCCCCCCTCCGACGAACGCCACCGGGCGGACTCCCCGGAGCGCCAGGATGGAGGCGGTAGAAGTCACTGATGAGGTCAGCATCTAGGACCTGTCGCCGCGGAATCCAACTCCTCTCTTCAGGACCATACCCCTCCCAGTCCACGAGATACTGGAAACCCCGGCCCCGCCGTCTGGAATCCATGATGCGACGCACCGTGTAGGCAGGACCACCTCCGATCATCCGAGGAGGAGGAGGAGGAGGAGGCGGAGGAGGCAACAGAGGACTGAGGAAAACAGGCTTGAGGCAGGAGACATGAAAGGTGGGATGGACTCTGAGCGTCCTCGGGAGTTTGAGTCGAACTGCCACCGGATTGATCACCTTCTCCACCACAAACGGACCAATGAACTTCGGTAACAACTTCCTAGACTCAGTCCGTAAAGGAAGATCCCGTGTGGCCAACCAGACCCTATCTCCGATGGTGTAGGTGGGAGCGGGGATCCGGCGACGATTCGCCTGGAGCTGATACCGGTCCGAAACTCTAAGGAGTGCTTTTCTGGCCCGATGCCAGGTCCGGTGGCAACGACGAATATGGACCTGAACAGAAGGCACTGAGAGCTCCTTCTCCTGAGAAGGGAACAAGGGAGGTTGGTAGCCATACAGGCACTGGAAGGGAGACATCCCAGTGGCAGATGTAGGGAGAGTATTGTGGGCATACTCAACCCAAGGCAACTGAGAGACCCAGGAGGTGGGGTTGGAAGAGGCCAGGCAGCGTAGCGTGGATTCCATCTTCTGGTTGGCTCTCTCCGCCTGACCATTAGATTGGGGGTGAAAACCAGATGTGAGACTGACTGTAGCTCCAATGGCCAAACAGAAGGACTTCCAGACAGCAGAGGTAAACTGAGGGCCACGGTCGGAAACGATATCACTGGGCAACCCGTGGACCCTGAAAACCTCCCTAACCAGGATCTCGGACGTCTCCGAGGCAGAGGGAAAGCTTGGCAATAGGCACAAAGTGGGCGAACTTGCTGAATCTGTCCACGATAGTCAGAACGACCGTGTTCCCCTCAGAAGCGGGCAACCCAGTGACAAAGTCCAGGGCCAGATGCGACCATGGTCGCCGGGGAATAGGAAGGGGGGTGAAGTAGTCCAGAGCTGGGCCGATTGGTACTCTTATTCTGCGCACACACTGGACAGGCAGCAACATAACCCCGAGTATCCTCGGCCATGGCAGGCCACCAAAAACGTCTGCGAAGAAACGCCATTGTCCGAGCCACGCCAGGGTGACAAGCCATCTTGCTGGCGTGGGACCATTTGAGGACAGCAGGACGAACCGACTCAGGCACAAACAACCGACCGGGTGGACCGTTACCGGGACCGGGCTGAGTCCGAAGGGCCGCCAGCACCTCCTCCTCAATCTTCCACATAACTGCTCCCCACGACGCAGTTCCGGGGGAGAATTGTCTCGGTCTTGGACCCACTCTCCTCCGTCTTGGAGAACATCCGGGACAAGGCGTCCGCCTTGCCGTTCTTAGATCCAGGTCGGAACGTCAGGGAAAACTTGAATCGTCCGAAAAACAACGCCCACCTGGCCTGACGGGAGTTGAGACGTTTAGCCGATTGCACGTAAGCAAGATTCTTGTGGTCAGTCCATACAATAAACGGTTGCTCCGCCCCCTCCAACCAGTGGCGCCACTCCTCCAAGGCAAGTTTCACCGCGAGAAGCTCCCGGTTACCCACATCGTAATTCCTCTCCGCAGGCGAAAGGCGACGAGAGTAGTAGGCGCAGGGATGGAGTTTACTGTCCGTGGAGCATCGCTGCGACAGGATGGCGCCAACTCCCACATCAGACGCGTCCACTTCAACGACGAACTGACGGGCCGTGTCCGGTTGAGAGAGAATCGGTGCGTTGGTGAATCGCCTCTTCAAATCCAGAAACGCTCGATCCGCCTCCGGATTCCACTTGAAGGTCCTGATACTGGAAGTCAAGGCAGTTAACGGAGCGGCCACACGGCTGTAATCCCGGATGAATCTGCGGTAGAAATTCGCAAACCCCAAAAATCTCTGGAGCTGCAATCTCGTACCGGGCTGGGCCCATTCCAGGACCGCTCTAACCTTCTCCTGGTCCATCCTAATCTCTCCCCTGGAGATGATGTACCCGAGAAAGGATGTCGTGTGGGCGTGAAACTCGCACTTCTCGGCCTTCACGAACAGGCGATTCTCCAACAATCGCTGCAGAACCTGCCGGACATGCTGGACGTGGTCGGAAGGTTCCTTCGAGAAGATCAGAATGTCATCCAGGTAAACAAACACAAAGAGACCGATCATATCTCTCAGGACGTCGTTCACCATACTCTGGAATACCGCTGGAGCATTGGTCAGTCCAAACGGCATCACCTGATACCGAAGTGACCCATCGGTGTATTGAAACCCGTCAACCACTCGTCCCCCTCTCTGATCCGGACCATGTGATACGCATTGCGTAGGGTCTAGCTTGGTGAACACCGTAGCACCCTGTAAGGAGTCGAAGGCAGAACTCATCAAGGGCAGGGGATACTTGTTCTTGACCGTGATGTCATTCAACCCCGATAATCAATACACGGTCGAAGAGAGCCATCCTTCTTACCCACAAAGAAGAATCCTGCCCCAGGGGTGATGACGAGGGATGAACGAGACCAGCAGCTAGGGACTCCTTGATGTAGGTCTCCAAAGCCTCACGTTCCGGTCGGGAGATACTGTATAACCTTCCTTGGGGTAGACAGCTCCAGGGAACAGGTTGATGGCACAATCATATGGTCGGTGGGGAGGGAGTGACAGAGCCTTCTGCTTACTGAAAACTTCCCCCAAATCGTGATATGTCTCGGGAACCAGGGACAAATCTGGGGGTTTAGCCTCAATCACCTGACTGGGAACCGAATGGGGGCAGGCAGTCTTGAGACAGTTAGCATGACAATCAAGACTCCAACTCGTTACCTTGCCCGTCACCCAATCGAACGTGGGATTGTGTTCCTTCAGCCAGGGGTATCCAAGGACCAGAGGAACCTGGGAGGACGGCAGAATGAAGAATGAAATCATCTCAGAATGATTCCCCGACAACCGCATCTTAACCGGTTCAGTCCTCATCGTGATACGTGCCAGACTACTGCCGTCCAGAGTGGTAGCTTCAATGGCTTCCGGCAATTGCTCCTTGGAAAGCCCCAGCTGTTCCACCAACTCGGCATCTAGAAAGCTTCCATCGGCACCTGAATCGATAAAGCGTTAATCGCTAAGCTCTGATTCCTGTTCATAAGGGTAGCCGGGAAACGGGGTCTGACAGAGGTATTGAGAGGTCGAAACTGGCTCGCTAAAAGTCCTCCCAACTTTAGCGAGCCGCGCAGTTTGACGACCCAACTGGAACCTGAGAAGCTGATCGGTTGGACGGAACCCATTGCTTCTCCCTCCTTCGCTCTCGGACTCGATTATCCACCCGAATAGACAAGGCTACCAAGCTGTCCAGGTCACTAGGCTCCGGATAGGAGATCAACTCATCCTTGAGCTGCTCCGACAGACCCTGGTAGAAGGCCGCTTGCAGAGCCTCCTCGTTCCACCCACTCTCCACAGCCAACGTCTTGAACTCGATCACGAAGTCGGCCACGCTGCAGTTCCTTGGCGAAGCGAAAACAGGCGCCTAGCTGCGTCCCTCCCTCGGACGGAATGGTCGAAGAGCTTCCTCATCTCGGCCGTGAACCCCTGGTATGAAGCCATGCAGGGATCCTGTCGTTCCCAAACGGCTGAAGCCCACTCCAGCGCTCGACCACGCAGCAACTCAATCACAAAGGCTATCCTAGCCTTGTCTGTGGCATAAGAGTAGGGCTGTAGATCGAACACTAATCCACACTGCATAAGGAAGGAACGGCATCTTCCCAGCTCCCCCTCATATTTATCCGGCGTCGGAACCTTGGGCTCACGGAAGGACACAGCTTCAGAAGCGGCAGGCGAGATGGGTGAAACCGGTAGTGGATCTTCCACCGGACACTTGCGTTGGTTCTGGACCTCCGTCAGACCGGTAGAAAGGTTCCGAACTGACAACGCGATCTCCTGTAGTACCGTGCTATGATGGCCCAACATCTTCTCCTGCTGGGTAATGGCATGGCGAACAGAGTCCAGGTCCGCTGGGTTCATTACGGGCCGGATCGTTCTGTCACGAGTTGCTAAGCCAGAACCCAGAAGCAGACCAGGACAAGGTAAGTTGAAACGAAGGTGAGTGTTTATTTACAAGTTCAAGAGTGATGCTGAATAATCCAGGGAACAGAGCGGGCGGCGTTGATTAGTTGTTGGGGGTGCAGTGGTTGATCCCATCCTGGGTCGGCAGCCGCCGACCACCAGGCAGAGGTTGGATGAAGGTTCCGGACGGGTGACTGCAGATGGAACAAAAACGGGGTAAGTAAGCAACAAACCAACAAGGTGCAAAAACAACAAAACTAACGCTAGGCTCTAAGACTGATACTCTGGTAAACCTACTGTTCATGGCTAACGATCCGGCAGGGAATGGATGTTAGGCCAGAGCCTAAGAAGGGTGATGATCAGGACCAGGTGTGCAGATTGCTGATGGGATGCAGGTGCGGAAATCAAGAGAGCTCCCCGGAGCGTTCCAGAACCCTCGGGAAACTGGAGATCACGAACATAACAACTAGTCCACAGACAGGACCCGACTCAGACTGCCGGGATCGTTACATATGGGCTGCTATGGGAAGCTATGGGCTGATATGGGAAGCTATGGGATGCTATGGGAAGCTATGGGCTGCTATGGGAAGCTATGGGATGCTATGGGACACACACAAGCTATTGCATAGATAGACCTGGGTTCAAATACTATTTGAGATCATGTCAAATACTTGAGCTGTGCTTGATTGTGCTTGCCTGTTGCAATGGAACCAATAGAAAAGTCCCAAAAGTGAAAACCCCGCCCACCTGGCACTCCAGGCACCCTAAAGCAATCGCTCAAAGTATTTGAAAGACATCAAATATTTGAACCCAGGTCTACTATCACAATCACCCAGCACTCCTCCCCTGACAAGATGTAATAAAGTCCTTCTCTGTTTGTTGAATATAACAGGGGTAATGCATGGAAATTTAAACGACAGTGGAGGCTCATATTATTCCATGCTGGGTTAATAACTACTTCTCTGATGGCACCCCCTGATTCTCTCTCTCTCTCTATGAGGTGTTATCAATAATAAGGAAAGAGGCATTACTAAATTCTGTGCCAAACATGAATGGTCTGCTGGCAAACGTAGTACAACATTGGAAAAGGTAAAAGGGTTGTAAAAGGATGGTAAAACATTAAAACACTAGTGAATATTGGTTTACAAAGTCATTTGGATGTACAGTACCAGTCAAAAGTTTGGACACACCTACTCATTCCAGGGTTTTTCTATATTTTTACTATTTTCTACATTGTTGAATAATAGTGAAGAAATCAAAACTATGAAATAACACATATGGAATCTTGTAGTAAACAGAAAAGTGTTAAACAAATCATAATATATTTAAGATTTGAGATTAAAAATAAAGAAAAACCCTGGAATGAGTAGGTGTGTCCAAACATTTCATTGGTAGTGTACATCATTGGTTATAAGTTCTGAATGTGTGTACGAGGGGTTTGTGTTTTGCTCAGAATCTGAATGAACACTACTGTTGTGGTGTTACTGGGCAGCCTATGTAGGCTACCTTATATGACCAAAAAGCATTACACATCGGCCAAGCAGTAAATTAAAAGATAATTCAACCTGACACCTGTTAAGTCACACGTTCAGATATGATGACAGTTTGAGTGTGCTTCTGTCCTGGTTTTTTTCCCTGTGAAATGATTGCCTTCGCATTTACAAGCTAGCAGACTTTTGCAATCAATGACTTGTCTGGAGAGTCAGTCATAGCTAATGGTTCAGAAAACACCAAGTCCCCATTGTAAAACTAGAAACATTGACAAGTGTTGCACTTAGTTGACTGGATTGATCAGCACATTTAGTTTATTTTCGAGTGACGGTAACAGAACAGAAAGATACGATCAATGTTTCTCTCAAGGCGCCTTTCAGTGGCTGCTTATAACCCAGGCCTGGGATTGGCTAGGACGAGATGTGCAATCCACAGTGTTAGATTGTTCATAATTATTTTGAGAAATTGCTGTGCTGCTATTGAGCTGCAAAAATGAATCATGTGAAACATTTGTTCTCATTGATTTTCATTCTCTCTTTAAGAAGATTATAAAAGGCATCTCCACCAGGCAGAAGATAATGTTTGAGATCGAACATCTCCCTACAACAAAAGGTGAATTGGAACCCGGCTTTCAGAAAGACTACAGTCTAATATGGTTTTGAATTGGGTGTCAGGTTTTTCGAGCCTCTCCCTTTGAAAGGAAGTGGTTTTAAAACACAAAATTATGATTGGTTTCATCAAATACAACAAAATCTACTTTCCAGACTGTATATGGAAATTGTTTGGCCCAAAGAACATTTAAATGAGATTCAAACAAAAAATGTAAAAAGATTATGGGCTGCAAATTCAAAAGTATGTTTAGCCTGATTGATATGGTAATTTATTTGCATACTCTTTGGCAATGTAGTGTAGTGAACTTAATTCAACACCAAGCAACCTTGTCAAGAGGTGTTGGGTTGACAGTCGCTGGACCCTGGTTTCTAAGGGATATATGAATATGCTGCACTATGGACGGACATTCAGACAATGTTACTGCTATATCTTTCTATACATCTTGATAAAGGCCTTGTCTCCTCTATCCCTCCTCTCTGAACTTATTTTCCAATGCATGTTGAGAAGGAGTTAAGGAGAGAGGATGTGAGGAATATATATACATTTTTTTGGGAGAAGGGCCCAGAGTGTCTCCCTCCAGACCGTTTCAATAATTTCCCATCCTATGTCTGTCATGGTCAAAAATAGCATTTTATAATGTACATTGTTTAGTATGGTCACGCTGAACCACAACTATTTCTACTTCACCTCGTTAACATATACTGTAAGCCTGTCAACGCTGTGGGTTTGTGGCAGCTCTATCACCCTGCCATAACGTCCTTGCCGCTTTATTGGGCAGACAGATAATTAAATGTCGATTTACTCTCTTCAACTTTACTAGAGCAATATTGCCCTACTGCTTTGCTCACTGTTGACAGATTGAACGCTGGCCATGGCCTCGTAGCGTATGATTCAAGGCAACGTGCCATCTGCAGATGAGGTTATGAGGAATTTGACAAATTCTGGCTCTGATCACAACGTTTATATACTGTGGGCTCAGGCCCGTTCTGGCTCGGAGCTGGAGACTGAGCTGAAGATCTATGTGGTGCGCCTGATGTGTGTTGTGCCGTGGCGGGAGGGCAGACAATCACAGGCCTGATCATTCATCCAGACAGTCTGGGAGATGGGAAATGAATGCTGCGAGGGTTTCAATCCAAAAGGTTATAAATGAGAATCCCGATTTCAGTATGACATCCAAACGTACCAGTAGCAGAGCTTCAAGACATGATGAGGCCATGTTTGCTGTGCATGAGCTGACACCAGTGACCTACAAAATCATTGATTAGTTTCTCAAATTATGTATTTCTACCACTGGTTGCCTCACAGTGATTACATTACATTAAATGTAATGTCAGGTTATTGGTAAAATAGCATCATGTGTGCCACACAAGGACCTATTCCCCTTACACTCGCAAAAGGCAATGGTCTGTCAAGACCCAAGTGGCTGGTATCTTCAATGGGACCTTCAGGTCAGCAAGTACAAACAGATTGGATAAAAAAAGGACACTTGAGAGGGACGGTTGGCGACCTTGTCGAGATTAATCAAGGAGCGATTCATTATCTCAGAGAACTCCTATGACTGAAATGTACTTGAACCTGGACTGCAGCGATGTGCTTCAGAGAGGGAGTCCACAGAGGTCAGAGATCAAATGTTGTCCTGACCTACACTCAGGGTTGTCATCAGAGTGATTTGAAAAAATGTAATGCTCTGTTTGACCTATGCTGATGAAATCTCATTTGCATACTTAATTAGCATGTGGAACTCAAGACCTCCTTCATCATCGACATTGTCTTACAGCACACTCCGTAATCCCCACAGCAGTCGGTGAAGTGGCACTTTTTTGCCTCCTCAATACCTGTAATCCAACTCCCACCAAACACATTTAAACCTCTGGGAATGGATGTTGCTACATGTATGCAGCATAATGTATCCCTCTTAGCTGAAGTCAAATTCAACTCCACCACCTATCCTTATGTTTCTTGTTTGCATGTTATGGAGCTAATGCAAAGTATTAATATCCATACGTGTTGACAGGGTTGATATTGAGGCAAATGGCTAATACATATAGCTAATGACTGTTTTCACTTTGCTCATTACAAACTGTACATGCCACCAGTAGATCACATTTTCAGAATAATGTGTTGATTATCTCGATGGGGTTCATACAATGCTAGAAGTGTTATGAGACATTTGGACTGTATCATAAATATGCTTGGCTAACTAATACACCGCCAGTCGAAAAACCAAATGCTATGTTTGGAGAGGTTATCTATATTCTTATAATTCCCCACTCAGTATCTGTCAATGACCGAAAAGGAGATAGTCGATGACAGCGACTGTCCGATTAGCTGCTACGTCGGCTAATATCGCTCCGGCAGTTTAACAGGCCAGGCTTTGTTGTTGTTTACACCGTGTTTTCCCATCATTAGTCTGGCAATGCTCGCTGCTGCCTACTCCTTTAATATTAATTAAAATTGATATACAGTAAAGGCTCCACGCGTGGCCCCCAGCCAGGATTTTGAAATAAGACTCAATTAACCTGAATGACCCTGTCTAACACAAATAATGAGAAATTAATTGTATGCAATATCCATCCCAGACAGGCTTGGTAGGCTCAAAAGTACCTTATAAATGGTTTAGAACGCAATTCCACTTTGTTTTCGTTTGCGGCTGCCAACTCAATGGGCCATTAAAATTCTCTCCACCAATGAAAGATAGGATTCAAAACTATAACAGGTGTCAGGACTGGGAGAGGAAGGAAGGTTTGGGATGGGGGCAGATATTGAGAATGGCTGTTTTATGAAAACTGGATAACATTAGCAAAATGGGATATTTCAGGACTGGACGAGTTGTATTGATAGTCACTCATGGCCTTATTGTCAGAATCTAAATGCATGAGAGAGAACTGCAATTTTCTTTAAGAGAAATATAGAGATCAGGGGAGGGGGAGGGTTGGTTGAGGATGTGTATTGAATAAGTATTAGACAGAATATACATTTTATTTATATTTTCGTGAAATGGATGAGGTATTTCTGAGTTCAGATGTGTGTGGTACTTGAGGTGTTCCAGAGGTGGCTTCAGGCCAGGTACAGTGCCTTCAGAAGGTATTCACACCCCTTTACTTTTTCCATATTTTTGTTGTGTTACAGCCTGAATTTAAAATGGATTAAATTGAGATTTTTTTGTCATTGGCCTACACACAATACACCATAATGTCAAAGTGGAATTATGTTTTAGAAATTTTTACAGATTAATAAAAAATGAAAAGCTGAAATGTCTTGAGTCAATAAGTATTCAACCCCTTTGTTATGGCAAGTTGAAGTCGGAAGTTTACATACACCTTGGCCAAATACATTTCAACTCAGTTTTTCACAATTCCTGACATTTAATCCTAGTAAAAATTCCCTGTCTTAGGTCAGTTAGGATCACTACTTTATTTTAAGAATGTGAAATGTCTGTCACGACTTCCGCCGAGGCTGCCTCCCCTCCTTGTTCGGGCAGGCTTCGGCGTTCGTCGTCACCGGCTTACTAGACACTGCCGCTCCATATATCATAATTCCATTTGTCTTGTCTTGTTAATTACACACACCTGGTTCTTATCCCCTCAATTATTCTGTGTATAAGTGTTCCCTCTGCCCCCCTTGTCCTTGTGGGTGATTGTTATTTTGTGAGAGTAGTGTAGCTCGGTCGAGCTACACGTACCTTGTTATTGCCGGGGTAGATATTTCCCCTGTGCCTGTTATTGTGGGAGCTACCGTTACCTTGTATTGCCAGGGTAGATTTTCCCCTGTGCCTGTTTCCTTTGTCGCTATCTAGCGCTATTGTGTACGACGGAATAAACTCTGCATTCGGTGACTCCTTCTATCACACTCATCACAATGTCAGAATAATAGTAGAGAGAATGATTTATTTAAGCTTTTATTTCTTTCATCACATTCCCAGTGGGTCAGAAGTTTACATACACTCAATTAGTTTTTGGTAGCATTGCCTTTAAATTGTTTAACTTGGGTCAAACGTTTCGGGTAGCCTTCCACAAGCTTCCCACAAAAAGTTGGGTGAATCTTGGCCATTCCTCCTGACAGAGCTGGTGTAACTGAGTCAGGTTTGTAGGCCTCCTTGCTCGCACATGCTTTTTCAGATCTGCCCACAAATTTTATATAATGTCAGGGCTTTGTGATGGCCACTCCAATACCTTGACTTTGTTTTCCTTAAGCCATTTTACCACAACTTTGGAAGTATGCTTGGGGTCATTGTTTATTTGGAAGACCCATTTGCAACCAAGCTTTAACTTCCTGACTGATGTCTTGAGATGTTGCTTCAATATATCCACATCATTTTCCTTCCTCATGATGCCATCTATTTTGTGAAGTGCACCAGTCCCTCCTGCAGCAAAGCACCCCCACAGCATGATGCTGCCACCCCCCGTGCTTCATGGTTGGGATGGTGTTCTTCGGCTTGCAAGCCACAGCCTTTTTCCTCCAAACATAACGATGGTCGTTATGGCCAAACAGTTCTATTTTTGTTTTATCAGACCAGAGGACATTTCTCCCAAAAGTACGATCTTTGTCCCCATGTGCAGTTGCAAACCGTAGTCTGGCTTTTTTATGGCGGTTTTGGAGCAGTGGCTTCTTTCTTGCTGAGCGGCCTTTCAGGTTATGTCGATATAGGACTTGTTTTACTGTGGATATAGATACTTTTGTACCTGTTTCCTCCAGCATCTTCACAAGGTCCTTTGCTGTTGTTCTGGGATTGATTTGCACTTTTCGCACCAAAGTACGTTCATCTCTAGGAGACAGAACGCGTCTCCTTCCTGAGCAGTATGACGGCTGAGTGGTCCCATGGTGTTTATACTTGTGTACTATTGTTTGTACAGATGAACTGGTACCTTCAGGCATTTGGAAGGTCTTGTGGAGGTCTAAACATTTTTTTCTGAGGTCTTCTCTGATTTCTTTTGATTTTCCCATGATGTCAAGCAAAGAGGCACTGAGTTTGAAGGTAGGCCTTGAAATACATCCACAGGTACACCTCCAATTGAGTCAAATGATGTCAATTAGCCTCTCAGAAGCTTCTAAAGCCATGACATCATTTTCTGGAATTTTCAAAGCTGTTTAAAGGCACAGTCAACTTAGTGTATGTAAACTTCTGACCCACTGGAATTGTGATACAGTGAATTATAAGTGAAATGGTCTGTCTGTAAACAATTGTTGGAAAAATTACTTGTGTCA
This sequence comes from Coregonus clupeaformis, assembly GCF_020615455.1. NCBI lineage: Eukaryota > Metazoa > Chordata > Actinopteri > Salmoniformes > Salmonidae > Coregonus > Coregonus clupeaformis. The sequence continues at coordinate 101,739 of NW_025533842.1, forward strand.
TGCACAAAGTAGATGTCCTAACCGACTTGCCAAAACTATAGTTTGTTAACAAGACATTTGTGGAGTGGTTGAAAAACAAGTTTAATGACTCCAACCTTAGTGTATGTAAACTTCCGACTTCAGCTGTAGGTATGTTTGTAATCGTTAAGTACTGAGGAGTTTTTCAGGATAAAAAATAAACGTAAAGGATCTAAGCACAGGCAAAATCCTAGAGGAAAACCTTGTTCAGTCTGCTTTCCACCAGACACTGGGAGATGAATTCACCATTCAACAGGACAATAACCTAAAACATAAGTCCAAATCTACACAGGAGTTGCTTACCAAGAAGACAGTGAATGTTCCTGAGTCGCCGAGTTATAGTTTTGACTTAAATCTTCTTGAAAATCTATGGAAGACCTGAGAATGGTTGACAGAGCTTGAAGAATTTTGAAAAGAATAATGAGAAAATGTTGCACAATCCAGGTGTGGAAAGCTCTTAGAGACTTACCCAGAAAGATGCACAGCTGTAATCGCTGCCAAAGGTACTTCTATAAAGTATTGACTCACGGGTGTGAATACTTATGTAAATAAGCTATTCCTGTATTTCATTTTCAATACATTTGCAAAAACTTCAAAAAACATGTTTTCAGTATGTCATTATGGGGTATTGTGTGTAGATGGGTGAGAAAAAATATCAATTTAATCACTTTTGAATTCAGCCTGCAACACAACAAAATGTGGAATAAGTCAAGGTGTATGAATACCTTCTATATGCTTACCTGACCCTGGAGACGTGGGTTAATACTACAAGACTTCATTCAGCGCATAGCTGAGAGAGCATTTGTAATGTAGTGGGTTAAGGTCACACAGGGTTTAAACTCAACATTCTACTGTTGCGCAATAGCTACAATGATGTGTGCTTGCGTGGACAGTATCTGTGTGTGTATGGATGGATGTTTTTGCTTGTGTGAGTGTGCATGTATGTGTGTTTACATGTAATGTGCTAATGTGAGTGTGTGTGTGTGCATGTATGTGTGTTTACATGTACTGTGTGTGTGGGGGGGGGGGCAGGGGGGATGAGTATGTGTGCTAATGTGAGTGTGTGTGTGTGTGTGTGTGTGTCTCTGTGTGTGTGTGTGTGTGTGTGTGTGTGTGTGTGTGTGTGTGTGTGTGTGTGTGTGTGTGTGTTTCTGTGTGTCTGTGTGATTGGGTCTGTGCATACATACGTGAAACAGTACGACCCTTCTGAATGGGGCCCCGTTAATTTAAAATGTTTTTGAATTTAAACAATACAGTGATCCCCTGACTTTCATGTTATCACATTGGCAGTTATGAGTAATTGCACCCTGCAGCATTCCCTACCCCGGACCACTTTTAATTATGTTACAAAGCGTACTGTTCTTCTGAATTAATGCCATCACTAGAATCTTGCATTATTGTACTCACTTGTGTATTTACAGGGCTTTTTCTTTTTGAATTATGAAAATATGTCTGTAAATATGTCTGTTTTTGATGGTTGTTTGGAACTTGGGGCATGCACTGTGGTCATGGTATTTCAAGATTTCAGGGTAGGATTAGTGAATTTTAATAAGTACAACAATATTTGAAACAGTAATGAATTGTATATTAAATTGTCTGTATTTATTTTCGATGGAGAGAGGCCACTTTTGTCAACATTGTTAGACTACCCCACTCTACAGATCAGACCTGGGTTCAAATACTATATTAAATCATTTAAAATACTTTCTATGTGCTTGATTGAGCTTGCCTGGCTTAATAGCCATAAAACTGTAAACCCAGCCCATCTGGCACGCTAGGCAGGCTAGAACAAATGCAGAAAGTGTTTGAAAGACTTCAAATAGTATTTGAACCAAGGTCTGCTGCAAACTCTATAGATCAAGTCAGTTTGTCTTATTTTCATGTAAAATTGCTGTTGGAATAATTCATGAATGTGTATGTTTTGTCCATCATCATTGGTTAATTCAGATGGGTGTGAAGTGAGGCTCCCTCAAAACCAAAAGCATGTCACTCAAAGCTTGTGCAAGACAAGCCCTCCCATTGGTTGTAGTCACACCAAAGTCAAAGAGCAGCCACAGGCTTGATTGATTCTTCACTCATCTCGACCCGTTTCAGAAAATGTGTCCAAAACAAACCACTGCTTTTGTGGAAATAAGGGAGGAACAGGGCCAGTTGAAACTGTGAGAGCAGTGTCCTAGTGTCACAACAATTCCACTGTGAGCATTAGGGTCTGAGGGAAATTCACATTTACATTTACGTCATTTAGCAGACGCTCTTATCCAGAGCGACTTACAAATTGGTGCATTCACCTTATAGCCAGTAGTACAACCACTTTACAATGGGGGGGGGTTGGGGTAAGGGGGGGGTAGAAGGATTACTTTATCCTATCCCAGGTATTCCTTAAAGAGGTGGGGTTTCAAATGTCTCCGGAAGGTGGTGAGTGACTCCGCTGTCCTGCCGTCGTGAGGGAGCTTGTTCCACCATTGGGGTGCCAGAGCAGCGAACAGTTTTGACTGGGCTGAGCGGGAACTATGCTTCCGCAGAGGAAGGGGAGCCAGCAGGCCAGAGGTGGATGAACGCAATGCCCTCGTTTGGGTGTAGGGACTGATCAGAGCCTGAAGGTACGGAGGTGCCGTTCCCCTCACAGCTCCATAGGCAAGCACCATGGTCTTGTAACAGATGCGAGCTTCAACTGGAAGCCAGTGGAGTGTGCGGAGGAGCGGGGTGACGTGAGAGAACTTGGGAAGGTTGAACACCAGGCGGGCTGAGGCATTCTGGATGAGTTGTAGGGGTTTAATGGCACAGGCAGGGAGCCCAGCCAACAGCGAGTTGCAGTAATCCAGACGGGATAGAGATGGAATTTCAAAGACTCCAGCCACCCAAGTCATATACTTTTTTCTCTGCTACCGCACAGCAAGCGGTACCGGAGTGCCAAATATCGGACCAAAAGGCTCCTGAACAGCTTCTACCCTCAAGCCATAAGACTGCTGAACAGTTAATAAAATGGCTACCTGGACTATTTGCATTGACCCCTTTGTTTTGCACTGACACTCTTGCACACTCACTGGACTCTACCCACACACTCAAACAGACTACATACTGTACTTTTATACACACAAAACATACACACACATGCAAATTGACGCCACACACACAGACACACTTCCACACTCTTTCACACTCTTCACATACGCTACTGCTACTCTGTTTATTATCTATCCTGATTGCCTCATCACTTTTACCCCTACCCACTGTACATGTACACTACCTCAACTACCTCGTATCCCTGCACATTGACAGGAGCTACACGCAGCTTTAATACATCACTGGCATCATGGGACATTATACTCCATCTCAGTAGTTGAGGGAATGACACAAGTCTTTCAATGGACAAGACAAGAGTCAGTGAGTGGGTCGGGTAGGCTTGAGGAGACCTGTAGATTGTCAATACTCTATCTGTTGTACCCTCCAGTGGTGGCCAAGCTGTCCTGCAACGTCCTCACTGGTTGTGATGAAGGCTTTACAAATACATCTCTTGATCACTTCCAGCTCTCACAACTACGACCACAGTATTACTACACTGAACAAAAATATGAATGCAACATGTAAAGTGTTGGCCCCATGTTTCATGAACTGATTTTCCATATGCACAAAAAGCTTATTTCTCTCAAATGTTGTGCACAAATGTGTTTATATTCCTGTTAGTGAGCATTTCTCCATTGCCAAGGTAATCCATCCACCTGGCAGGTGTGGCATATCAAGAAGCTGATTAAACAGCATGATCATTACACAGGTGCACCTTGTGCTGGGGACAATAAAAGGCCACTCTAAAATGTGCAGTTTTGTCACACAACACAATGCCACAGATGTCTCAAGTTTTTAGGGAGTGTGCAATTGGCATGCTGACTGCAGGAATGTCCACCAGAGCTGTTGTTCAGTTCTCAGCCATAAGCCGCCTCCATCGTCGTTTTAGAGAATTTGGCAGTACGTACAACCGGCCTCACAACCGTAGACCACGTGTATGGTGTCGTGTGGGCGAGCGGTTTGCTGATGTCAACAGAGTGCCCCATGGTGGCGGTGGGGTTATGGTATGGGCATGCATATGCTACAGACAACGAACACAATTGCATTTTATCGATGGCAATTTGAATGCACAGAGATACCGTGACTAGATCCATCACCTCATGTTTCAGAATGATAATGTACGACCCCATGTCGCAAGGATCTGTACACAATTCCTGGAAGCTGAAAATGTCCCAGTTCTTCCATGGCCTGCATACTCACCAGACATGTCACCCATTGAGCATGTTTGGGATGCTCTGGATCGACATGTACGACAGCTATGTTCCAGTTCCCGCCAATATCCAGCAACTTCGCACAGCCATTAAAGAGGAGTGTGACAAGATTCCACAAGCCACAATCAATAACCTAATCAACTCTATGCTAAGAAGATGTGTCGTGCTACATGAGGCAAATGGTGGTCACACCAGATACTGACTGATTTTCTGATACGCGCTCCTACTTTTTTTTAAAGGTATCTGTGACCGACAGATGCATATCTGTAGTCCCAGTCATGTGAAATCCATAGATTGTTGGGAAAGGGCTTGTAAGTAAGCATTTCACAGTAAAGTCTACACCTGTTGTATTCGGCGCATGTGACAAATACAATTTGATTTGATTTGAATGAGCAAGAAAATTTCAAAAACGTACAGGTCATTGATAAAGGAAATGCAACAGCACTCAGAGAGCGGCTTCTATGTCACTGATGAAGGAAATGTTCAATGTAGTGTACTTTCTTGTCCTTTTTTGTACAGAGTACTGTAAGTTCAGTGAAAAGTTTTTAACTCTATTGTAAACTATTCTCGCTGCATTGGTATCCTCATAATATCAGGTATAGCTCTTCAGAAACATTAAATTGTGTAATTCGTCATCTTTGAACAGGAACATGCCAAACTGATTATTCACAATCTGCCATTGAATGATATGCACCATTCTCTTAACAGAGGCTACAGAGCTTGAATTTGTGTGTTTTTTTTTATTTATTTCACCTTTATTTAACCAGGTAAGCCAGTTGAGAACAGGTTCTCATTTACAACTGCGACCTGGCCAAGATAAAGCAAAGTAGTGCAATAAAAACAACACAGAGTTACATATGGGGTAAAGAAAAAAAACATAAAGTCAGAAAATACAACAGAAAATATATATACAGTGTGTGCAAATGTAGCAAGTTATGGAGGTAAGGCAATAAATGGGCTATAGTGCAGAATAATTACAATAGTATTAACACTGGAATGCTAGATGTGCAAGAGATTATGTGCAAATAGAGATACTGGGGTGCAAAAGAGCAAATTAAATAACAATATAGGGATGAGGTAGTTGGGTGGGCTAATTTCAGATGGGCTGTGTACAGGTGCAGTGATCGGTAAGGTGCTCTGACAACTGATGCTTAAAGTTATTGGGGGAGATAAGAGTCTCCAGCTTCAGAGATTTTTGCAATTCGTTCCAGTCATTGGCAGCAGAGAACTGGAAGGAATGGCGGCCAAAGGAGGTGTTGGCTTTGGGAATGACCAGTGAGATATACCTGCTGGAGCGCAGACTACGGGTGGGTGCTGCTATGGTGACCAATGAGCTAAGTGAATTTATGAAAGAGCAGTAACCATTTAGTCATTTCTATTTCACACTACAGATCCAGCTCAGCAGTCATCACAGTCTCAGTCTGAAAATCCATTTAATTCTGAATCTCATGTAGTAAAATGCATTGGGCTGGGATGAAATTGCAAATAAAACTTTTGCGAATGGAGACACATTATTTCACATTAATTTCCAAACACTAAAATCAGTGAAAATATAATCATTCTGAGCATGACAACTCCTCTGAAATGTTCTTGCAGTTGAGTTTCTCTGTGTCCGTCTGTATAATAACACCATTTTTATATCACAATGCATAAAAATAGATGCCTTCCTGTGCTTCAGTATTTAACACTGATTTAATGCTTGACTGAATCGTTCTAAATCAAAAACACAGTGGAAAATGAGTAGCACCCTCACTGAAGTCATCACTGTCTGAGATCTAAAGAAAAAATATAGAATGAGATAAATAGATTAGTCAGAAAACCTGCTCTTTCAATCAATGCATACAGCAGCAGCCACCGCACTGGTTTAATCAAAGATCTGGTACATAGATAATCAGTACAAGTGAACCTTGCCTGGGTGACATTAACATATATTGAGTTACAGGAGTCAGTCTCACTGAGACGGTATCAGACGAATCACCGTTTCTGATGTTATCTGAAGGAGGCTGAAACACATCAGAGGGGATATGAATGCCTTTATCAACCCGTTTGGAACACTTCAACATGCCTAGATTTAAACTATAATTTTTTTGCCAGCAAACAATTTCAAGCCGATTATCAAGATAATTGTATTCAAATTGCACCGGATGCAAATGTCAATGTTGAATACGTTGATGTCCAAGTTTATTCAAAAAGGCTGTGTTGATTAGTAAGTTGTTTCTATCAGACAGAGAGGGCAAACATTTGATGAAATGCAAATGTATACATGATTTGGGGAGAGAGAAATGTTCGATTGCTCCTAATTATACAATTTGGCACTTTTGAAATTTGACTTCTGTAAATTACCAATCAATGTGTTACAACTTCATTTCCATGTATCTAAACCATTTGCCCCCCTTGTGTACTATGTTGAGTATTAGGTATTAAATGTTATAATATCATGACTCAAAAACCATAGCTTGCTTTAAACAAAAAAAAAAAAAAGGAAAATCCTGACCATACTTCAACAGACCTGCAAGTATCTGCAGTTTAACCTCATTGATGTGTCTTTTACTGTAGCTGCAGGCTCATATGCATCTGTTTCTAGCACCAGGGATCAATAGGATGTACTGACAATACTGAAGAAAGGAAGCATTCAAATTAATGATGTTTATTTAATTCTTACTTACATTTCTGTAAAAAGAATAATTGTGAACCATTGTAACTCTCATAGGCATATCGTTCATATGGTATCCGGCATCCCATGGTTCAACTTGGCCCTAAAGAGGTGTTCAATAGTAAAGATTTCCAGATGTTAAAATCCTACCATCTTTTAACTCCTACAGTCCCACCGTGATGCAGGCGTGCTTTGGACTTCCAACCCCTTTTAAACATTGTGTGTTTGAACTACAGACCTATGAGTTGTACCATTGGATATGTCTATTTCCTCTGCATCCATTGATACCATTAGTCTGTGTGATACCTGGGGGCTGAGCTAGAGCGGTGTTTGTGAGACAAGGGCGGATCCCAAAGGGGTCCGGGGGTGGTTCTTCTCACAGAAACGTATGTAAAGTCAGAATGGTTTGAGCTACAAACTATTATGACCCATCTATTAAAAGCTGAGACTGTCACGAACATGTAATGTTTTGCTCTATGATGCTCACAAGCCAGTAGTTAGAAGGTAAGGAGTTCTTCTACATAGAATATCATAGGAAATCCCAGGACATAGTGTCTATAATACTGTAATAAGCTCACATAGTTGCTGTCACAAACTCCAAACTCCACACAGTTGTCACTGACTAGTTAGATATTAATTTCCCACTGAGTAAACAATTTCTGTACTTAAAGCATTCTAATAAATTCATTTTTATCAGGGTATTTTGACATTATTTTTATATTTACATTTGTCAATAAAACTCATGAATGCAACTGTTTATGTCAAATTGTTGTGTGTTGTAGCCCTGGTTGTCCTGAAAAGGAAATGGTAAAACACTTCATTTGAGGGCTGGACATGTAGATAAAACACACATGTTTTCTGGGGTCCTTGGGCCTGATGAGGTTAAGGACAACAGTAAGCGTTAGCAAGAGAGAAGTTCCCCGGTCACAGCATGTGAGCATCCTACCACTGATGAATGAAGTCGTGAATCAGAGCGTCATGCATTGCCCCAAAGTAACCCTTTAAGTGTTTCACCACCTTGGGTTGCAAAGGTCTAATTAGCCATTTTGTTTGCTCTGTCAGGGATGGCAGACCTGTACAAGACAAGACCTTTGCAGAGCTAACCCCACCATTACCGGTGTCAAGCCCAACCGTGCTGCTGGTTCTCTCTCTGACTGTTTGCTTGTTTTCCCCATGGGCCCCCTTCTAAGAGAAGAATACAGCAATTATCTGTTGACTGCATGTTGAAAGGTGAAGGGATTTGTATTTACCAGCCACTGAGTGGTTAATGAGAATACAATGTACTCAAATTTTAAGGATTAGAGAGCAGGGATTTGTGTAGAGTCAATAGAATTTCACCGTTTTCCAAGACAACCTACTACGGCAATTGTAGACAGACTATGAGAGGGGGAAATGCATATGTACAATTCATATATTGCCAATCTTTTCTATGTGGTCACAATATTCTTGCTGTAATAAGATTTAACAAATCTCTATTCATGTGTCCCTTGGGATGCCCACAAAACAAAATGTGAAATATTATGTTGGAGTTTGTCACTATGATCTTTTATAACAGATTATCGCTATTATCTATACTGTCCGTAACAACTTCCACTCTGACTGTTCAGCTTGTTAAAGCTTTCTGTACATATGACTCATCGATATGTATCTATAGATAGAAAGCCAAGTTTAGCCAAGTTTCACCCAATCCAATTAACTCTCTTCAACACAAGACTCTATCCATGTGTTATCTCAACCAACTACAATAGGCTGTCATCACGCGTCCCCCCGTGGTGAATGGTGGGATATGTTGACTGAGACAGAGAGAGGCAAACATAACAATTACAGTCAGACCCTGGGTAACGTGCTGTTGCTGAGGATTAAAGACAATAGCATTTTCAGTTTGTTGCACAGAGGAGTGGAACAGGGGAAGAGTGGAAGATGGGGGAGGAGAAAACATTTGAACAAACACTAAGTGGTGAGAAGAGCACTGAGGTGTACATAAAACTTCAGAAAGGTTACAGTACATACTGTATCTGCATAGATTACAAAAACAGAGTCACCGAAAGTGGCATATGTAACTAACGTGTCAGCTGAAATGATATATTATAATTAGACCATTGTAAAAATTTGTTTTTTAGCCTTCACTTTAGCAGCAGATATTTATTTTCACTGTCTTTAGGCAATTTGTTTGTCCTAGGTTGTGATAATTACAGAAGACAGGAACAAATCAGAGGGATGTTTGCTCCAGTAGGAGGTCTGTTCTCACAGCATTAATGAGTATACACAACATCAAGCCTAATATCTTACGCAAGACTTCCATGCAACTCTGTTTTACGTTACATGATGTGTGCTTTGCATTCAAGGGGGAGCATCCACCCGATACTAAGGAGAACCGTTCTTGATTGCCAGCCCTATTATATTAATTGTCAGAAATCTTTGTCTTCGACATGCTCCACTGACGGGCTGATGATCTTAGCAGTCACCTATAGCTATAATCGAATACAGGTGCCAGCACTGGTAATTACACTGAGCACAGTGTGTGTGTGTGTGTGTGTGTGTGTGTGTGTGTGTGTGTGTGTGTGTGTGTGTGTGTGTGTGTGTGTGTGTGTGTGTGTGTGTGTGTGTGTGTGTGTGTGTGTATTTGCGCGTGCACGTGTGTGTGTGTGTGTATGTGTTTGTGTGTGTGCGTTGTGTGTATGTGCGTGTGTGAGATTTTGTGCGTGGTGAGGAAAGAGAAAGTGTTCCCTAACATCTACAAAAGGTTTCTATCATACTGTGTGGGGTTCTATGTTATTGATCATGTTATAGGATACTGCCTTGATGCACTCATGCAGTGCATTCATTTAAAGCACGACTGTTAGACTGGCCAAAGACTTCAGGACCATGGAGAGCAACAACACCAAATAACTGCCTCCTTGAACCACGTTTCCTCTCATAACTTCATCACCATGGAGAGCGACAACACCAAGTATCTGCCTCCAACAACCACACTTCCCCATATAATTTCAGCACCATGGACAACAACGTTACCTGAAAACTGATGCACCTCAATGGGATCAACAGCACTTGCGAGAGCAATCATCTAAGACTTATGCATCATTTTCTATACGGAGTACTTGAGGTAGAGTCTCCACGTGAAGCCTACAAAAGCCTAATATGAATGAGTATGGCGTAAGAAAGGAGCAAACTTTTTATTTGCAGCAAAAACATGAAATCATGAAGGTTTGTTCAAAGCTTGCACATCAACGGTGACAATGCCATGGTCCATCTGCTCATGTAATTGAAACAATCGATTGCAATTTCATAAACACAGATGTACACAAAGCAGAGAAAAGGGCAGCTTACTTTGGTTGAGCGATCAAAGTGGCACGCCTATCAATCTCACAGCCTCTCCCTTGGGCCACTCACTGTTCTCTTATTGAATGCTACAGGAAAACATTGCACCGAGTCAGGTTTTATGTGGCCTAAGGGTGGAAGGGTTTGGTTTCTAAACTCTGATGTAGGATCAGTTCATCTTTATCCTAATCCAAACCTTTTGAATGGGAAAGCGCAAAACTGCTGCAGATCATAGTGGTGACAAGGCGTGACACTTTGTCTGAGACCATGGACTCTCAAAATTGAGCTGGGACAGAGGGACCTAGTACATTTGAGCAAGAATACGGTAATGGGAAGCCATTTCACTGACAATTTCCATGTTCTAAATCTGAAAGGCACATTACTTTTGAATTATTAAAGGGAAAGGGAAAATAATTTGGAAAAGTATGTCTAAATTGTATTCAAAGTAAGCAGGTGCTTTTGACAGTTAAATAACCACCAACAGGTTGCCATGGATATAAAAAGGGGACTATTGGAGATAAATTCAGGACTAACTTAAACATTGCATATGAACCCAGACATTTTTAAATGAACCCTTTAGGAAAAAGCTTGCAGTCTGACTGATGTTTACCTCGAAGGTAAGGGTTTGACTCTGTTGTTTGAAATGGTGGAGACCTTAGAAATCCATAAACATCCATAATATTCTCACTCACTTACTGACGCAAAAGGGCTCTCTTATTCTCGTCTGTATGTGGACAACCCTCTCGTTTCACATTTCCACAGATGATTCCTGGAATTCTGAATAAATTGACTCCCCCCCGTCTCTCTCCATTTCTCTCTCGCCCCTCTCTTTCTCATTCTCTGCTTTGCTGTTGGTAAATTAGATGGGAATAGGTAATGAGCAAATTTCATGCCAGTTGCATGTGTAACGATGATAATTAATGTCCATTGTCTTTTGGATCAGCTAAATATTAGACATCAGGCGGAATTATCTGCCTGTATCAAATCACATTAATCAACATTTTGGGCCACCTGCTAATCACGATAATGCATTCTCTCTCCCTAAATTGGTTGGATCGCATGCGTGAATGTGGAACTCATGGAATGAGTAGATGAAAGGTGAAGTGGAATGTTTCAACAAGTGGGAAAAACTAAATTTCCTTTAACAAAAAGTATTTCATACTTTACTTTTGTGTAACCTTGAAAAATATACTCTTATTCTGAAATAACTTGCAATGTGTATTATTTTCTATGGAGGTTTAAGCCGTCTGTGCTGTAACTTGACGTTGGGGTTGATCACGAAAAAAGGTGCTGAGGATTTTCACCCACAGCCTTTGAACTCTTGCCACTTCTCCTTGCCAGCAAAATCCTCCCAGCATCCGGCTGTGCGACAGCATTGCCAGCCAGCATATGCCTCATGTCTGTTTGAAGGGGACCCCGCCCTGCCGGTCCAATTCTCCAAACCTGCGCGACTCAACTGGCTTATGACGAAACCGGGCAATTGCAACTGCTTTAGGCCCCTGATAAAGGAAGCAATAAGTCAGCCAGAGAATCCGCCACAGCGCTATACAACGGCCAGGAAGATTTACACTGTATTTGTGTAACACCATGGTTATCATGGAGGTGGTAGGAGAAATGTATGTATGGTGCAGTGTAGATAAGAGAGCTGCATATGCCGCCACCATTTTATTCTGCTATTTACCATCGGAAACTGTGTCTGGAGTCTAGAGGGAGCACATTCAGAGCCAGGTCATTCTGAAATGTGTATCAGACACATCAGATAAAGAAGGGCTTTACAATAGTTATTGGTAAGATGGGAGTAATCATGGAGGATTGGGAGGTACAGCAGCCTTATTTTTTGAGCTATTGATTTCTTTACTGCTGATGGCAATGCTAAAACAGCAAGGGAGGGATTTTTAGACACCTGCTAATTTTTTGTTAAAAATAAATAAAAGTCCACTCCAGTTGTAACCACTTGCGTGGCTTAAATGTCTTTTTGGGATTACTGTAAACAAGATGTACATGTACATACATTACTGTACATTAGCTAGCTTTAAATCATGGTGTTCATCACTGCCCAATGGCTGTGTTCTTTGTCAGGTCCGATTTACATGTTGTGCATACTCAGCCCTGCCAAACCTTAGGCTTCCGGCATGGAGAGCTGGGAAACACTGAGAAGCTTCCCAGCTTTCCCTTCTCCCTACGTGATCTGATCCCCCACATCTTCTGGATGGGTGAGCACATATAACCCCACACCCACCCTCGCCTCTGCCGATTCACAACTTTCCATCACCCCCTCCCCCTTCTCTATCCTCTTCCCCATCCCAGCCCATGTGATTGCTGGAGGAAACCATGCATGTGCCTCCCTGAGCCTCTCTACTATGGTGCCAAACCTACCCTCTGCCGCTCATGGGAAATGCCAATCCTCAGGAAATCCACAGCAGTCTTGGGAGAGCTCAGCAGAGGGTAAAATTAGTAGGCGAACTAAGGGTTTCCACCAACCGCAAAGACATCTGCAAACATTTTGATGACTTGTGCATCTTTGTCAAAATGGTGGTTTGGTAAAATTGAAGGGTCTGTCAAAACATTAACAGCAGTGTGAAAGTAGCAACTAGTGCTATATTCCAGCAGTAATTTGATGTCAATGTATTATTAGATTTAGATTTGGACCAGCAATTTAGTGATATCCAGGCTACCCCAAGAACCACTCAGAAAAAGGTTGCATTTAACAGTCCATAACAAAAGAGGACAACTCTGCAACGATATCCTAATTAAATCAAAAGTCTATAATACCGCAGCAGTAATACACTGTAACAATGAAAAGGCATACACTCTCGGCTAATATCGAAAGGAAATCAGCCTACTATGACACTCCACCATGTGACTATATTCATCAGTCCCCTGTGAGAGCTAAGTGCAGTCAGAGGTTAGATCTCATCCACGGTTCTAAGTATGCCCTGCCCAGACTGATCTTCCTCAGTGACCATAAAGGAGGGTTATGGGAAGGTTATGAACTGAAGGAGCGCCCATTACTTCTAAACCATGAAGCATCTGCTGACTTACAATGCTAATCAGAGGGAGTTCATCCTAAACGCCCAGTGAAGAGGTCTGGGAGCCACATGCAGCGAGCCAGCCACTACCCTCATCAATGTCACAACACAGCTGAAAAGAGTCACGACCAGTTAGAGCACCTCGTTTTTAGGTCTGCGGTCTGTGCACTGTGCAGGGTTTTGGGAAACAGAGAATCACTGAGAGTGCTTTCCATTTTGTCTAACTCTCTTTCTGACCATTGAGTTCCGCTGAGAGGACTGAGAAGAAGAACGCTCTTGATGTTAACTATTTCAGAGAGGCTGTGGTGTATTGCAAATTCCAAATGTACTTAGTAAAATGTTCAAACAGTTCATGTGCCGCTATAAGCCAGTTAAAGGTGCAGTAGAGACACTTGTCTAATTCCCGATGTCCTTGCGCTTACTTCAGCCTCACTGTTTCATCCAAATGGATCATATGATTGTTCATAAAGCCTCCAGCACACTGAGTTCAAATCTGTCTTCTGACTATTTTTGATACACACACAGCAAAGTGACATCTTATGTATCATTCTCCATGACCATGCAGTCTCCTTAGTTCGCTTTTGACGTCAAACAAGGCTCTTGTGCTGAAGTAGTACGCAGTACTGAATACTCCTCAAGAGTTCTGCAAACCAAGTCAGACAGCTGCTTTATATACGGTACAGCAAGGACCAATTCTCATTACTGTTTCACTAATGTCAGTGAACGGGAATGGAAGAAGAGGCAGCAAAGTGGCATTGACGTTGTTGGGAGGAGTCTGTGATGTAACAGACAGACAAAGAGCAGAGTGGATTGGTAGTTCTGGGAGTTTGACGAACAGCCAGACTGATAAGACAGCAGCATGACTCACTTGTCCCTGAGGAAAATAAACATTAAGGGACTGCACACAGTTCAACAGGTAGCGTCTTTTAATTGCAGTGTTTGGTCGTGTTTCATTCACTGCAAATCGGTTATGTCTTTATTTCTTTATGTTGTTGTAATAGTCGGAAGTTAATTTTGTGCATTTAACATTGTCATGAGTGAGCGGAACAATAAGCTGGAGTCAAATGTGTTTACTTGTCATTTGGAGGTGATGAAAAATAAAATGTAGTCCCTAAAACAAGAGTTTTCTCGCCTTCCATTTTTTAATAGCTCGTGTTCATTAAACATTAAATGCTGTAATGAAAAACAAGCTTGGTACTACATTTTCGGTTGAAAGAAGCTGATTTGAATTATTGGATCGATTTTGAACAGTGCAGCACTACACTGCCCTTCATGCAGCTGTGCCATTGTTAATTAAAATCCCTCGACAAATGATTAAAACTTTAGAAAAATACTTTTTGTAATAGAATTTGATTATTCCGTCCCACTAATAGACATTGTTTTATGTACACAGAAAATGCTTACAGTGGACCAATGGACCAAGCAAACTCTAGTTAATTAGGCCTACTAAACTGTATTTTATCAGCTCTGGGACTGAAAAAAGAAAAAGCAGACAAAGGTGTAACTGCAAACATGGGAGGGAATTGTAAAGCGAAGTGTCACATTTTTGTGACAACTTTAGCCTGTAGTGCTGGCTGCTCCAATGCTAATGAGTTTAATCCAATCTATTGGAAAGGGCACAAGATACAGTGAGGGAAAAAATTATTTGATCCCCTGCTGATTTTGTACGTTTTCCCACTGACAAAGAAATGATCAGTCTATAATTTTAATGGTAGGTTTATTTGAAGAGTGAGAGACAGAATAACAACAACAAAAATCCAGAACAACGCATGTCAAAAATGTTATAAATTGATTTGCATTTTAATGAGGGAAATAAGTATTTGACCCCCTCTCAATCAGAAAGATTTCTGGCTCCCAGGTGTCTTTTATACAGGTAACGAGCTGAAATTAGGAGCACACTCTTAAAGGGAGTGCTCCTAATCTCAGTTTGTTACCTGTATAAAAGACACCTGTCCACAGAAGCAATCAATCAATCAGATTCCAAACTCTCCACCATGGCCAAGACCAAAGAGCTCTCCAATGATGTCAGGGACAAGATTGTAGACCTACACAAGGCTTGAATGGGCTACAAGACCATCGCCAAGCAGCTTGGTGAGAAAGTGACAGCAGTTGGTGTGATTATTCGCAAATGGAAGAAACACAAAATAACTGTCAATCTCCCTCGGCCTGGGGCTCCATGCAAAATCTCACCTCGTGGAGTTGCAATGATCATGAGAACGGTGAGGAATCAGCCCAGAACTACACGGGAGGATCTTGTCAATGATCTCAAGGCAGCTGGGACCATACTCACCAAGAAAGTGGAAGGGGGAGAAAGTAAGGAACTTGTCTGTCGGCCTTGCATTAAAGAACATAATTAGTTAAGGAAAACTGTGATAAATAAAAAAGTATATCAGTTTCACTTAAGGACCAAAGGATTGACAGCCGTCCCATATAGATTGCAAAATAGTTGGGAAGAGATCTTTGACGTACCGACCCCATGGCATAGTGTTTATGAACTGACACGCAAAACGACACCGGATTCAAAAATTTGAATCTTTCAATTTAAATTATTATATAAAATTCTTGCTACCAATAGAATGTTATTTATATGGGGGATACAATCTTCCCAGCTCTATTTTTAATTCACAATCTGTAGAAGCAATGAGAATAGAAAGGTTCAGAACTTTTGTAAAATATCACAGTACGGTTAAAATATATATGGCAAATAGAAATCCTATATGGATGGTGTTAAGAGACAGATGGGAGGTATTGAATAGAGTTGAAGGATGGGACTAATAACAAATAACAACAAATAATAACAAAGATAGCTAATAATGTAAGCATACTGTGTCCATAATAAGTATATAGGTTGTATGTTGGGAGCTTTTGGGAAAGAGCACAGTTAGAAAGATATGGCATATAGAAGCAAACCGGATGGACTTCATGAAAATGATCAGAGAGGTTGAGAGTAGAAGAAATTCAGGAGCAAAAAAAAAATATATATATATATATATATACATTTTTCTTTTTTTTTTATAAAAAGAGACAAAAATAAACAAAAACAAAATAAAAAATTGGGTAACACACTACGCCGTGAAGGACTGAAATCATGCAGCGCCCGCAAGGTCCCCCTGCTCAATAAAGCACATATACATGCCCGTCTGAAGTTTGACAATGAACATCTGAATGATTCAGAGAATAACTGGGTGAAAGTGTTGTGGTCAGATGAGAGCTCAAAATGGAGCTCTTTGGCATCAACTCAACTTGCCGTGTTTGGAGGAGGAGGAATGCTGCCTATGACCCCAAGAACACCATCCCCACCTCAAACATAGAGGTGGAAACATTATGCTTTGGAGGTGTTTTTCTGCAAAGGGGACAGGACAACTTCACCTCATCAAAGGGACGATGGACGGGGCCATGTCCCGTCAAATCTTGGGTGAGAACCTCCTTCCCTCAGCCAGGGCATTGAAAATGGGTCGTGGATGGGTATTCCAGCATGACAATGACACAAAACACACGGCCAAAGCAACAAAGGAGTGGCTCAAGAAGAAGCACATTAAGGTCCTGGAGTGGCCTAGCCAGTCTCCAGACCTTAATCCCATAGAAAATCTGTGGAGGGAGCTGAAGGTTCGAGTTGCCAAATGTCAGCCTCGAAACCTTAATGACTTGGAGAAGATCTGCAAAGAGGAGTGGGACAAAATCCCTCCTGAGATGTGTGCAAACCTGGTGGCCAACTACAAGAAACGTCTGACCTCTGTGATTGCCAACAAGGGTTTTGCCACCAAGTACTAAGTCATGTTTTGCAGAGGGGTCAAATACTTATTTCCCTCATTAAAATGCAAATCAATTTATAACATTTTTTACATGCGTTTTTCTGGATTTCTTTGTTGTTATTCTGTATCTCACTGTTCAAATAAACCTACCATTAAAATTATAGACTGATCATTTCTTTGTCAGTGGGCAAACGTACAAAATCTGCAGGGGATCAAATACTTTTTTCCCTCACTGTATACTCCAGCGTTGGGACAAACGTCTGCATCATTCTCCGAAGGCTCGGTCAACCAAAACAATTATACAAATGACCTTTGAACACATTGCCTTAGTTCCTTCATTAGGTGAAGTGGTTTCCTTTTGAGTTAGTACAGTAAGAGAATGCTCACTTGCCTCTCTCTGACTTGACGTCTTCTGAAATGGATTTTAGGGGGTAAACTGACAATGACATAGAGCGTAAACAGGTGAAAGGTCACGCTAAATCACGTGCCTGACTTGTCCTTCTCCTTTTCTCACAGTCATTCTCTCAATATTTCTCCATTGCTGCGAGGCTGTGGGACATTCACTTATTTACTCTTGTTGTAAGACACCAGAGGGGAATTGGGAGAAAAAGGAGGAGAGTGTGGTGGAAAGTGGTTAGTGAATAGACTGTCACTGCTGGGAGAGAGAGAGGGAACGAAATGAGAGAAAACAGGTACAACTCCCCAGGCCTATAATCCTGAGATTACTGTTTGCTCTAGGGCCTGTCTGACTGCACTCCGGGCCGCCTGGGCTTCACTTCTAATCTCCCCGGCCCCAGCTGTCCGCCAATTGATTTTAAGATTCTCTAAATCAATTACTCCTCCTGTCCAAGATCTCATTGCCTGTGAGATATACTCACAAATGCATAGGGCCTGTGCACGAATACACACACACACACACACACACACACACACACACACACACACACACACACACACATAGAAATAAGTCCACGTACACAGACACAGTCATAGGCATCAGTGCACACACACGGACACACACACACACACATCAGTGCAGTAACACACACACACAGTATACACTTCATAATCTGAATTATTGTGCGCCTGAATTTCAGTTGAGCTAATTCAACCCTACCTCTTTCCCCGTAATAGTTTACTGCAAAGCCCCACAGAGTAACCGCAGGTCTCTGTCTGACCCCGTGATTGGATGGGTGTCCTCTGCCACCCTTTATGACCACCATCATCTACACATGATTACAACAGTCAAGTGATACATCATATCTGTCTTCCTCAACACTCAAACATTACATCACACTCACCTGTTCCATTGCTGTAATCCCTAAAGATGGCGTAACAAAACAGTCATAATATTACTGTCATGTGAGACATTCCATGAGTCTCTTCATTGAAAAAATCTAAGAAATTACCATACTTTATTCTTTTTCAAGTCCAGTGATGTAAAAGGTTCTGGCCTCAGCCTCATAAGATTTACCCTCTCTCCTGTATATTCTGTACTTATTTTTTTAAATCTCAATATACTGTATATTCTCCAGTTATTTCTAGGTGTGATGCCCTTCCTCTGTGAGATGTCTAACCGAACACTTGCGTTCCATAAACCTATTGAATTATGGATATGGTCAGGGAATAGGGAGGTACAGTATGTGTGTGAGAGAGAAAGAGAGAGCAAGTGCCTTAAATTGACCGTATTATTTATTCATACATTTTTTATTGAGTCACGGGGAGTAATAAACAAGCCCACAAATGTATAACTATTAAACTGAGGAAAGAGAAATTGACACTTTGTGGTGCCAAGTAACTTTTCAAGATGAACCTGCCTGCCTCACAGTAAGTGAGGGAAAAAAGTGTTTGATCCCCTGCTGATTTTGTACGTTTGCCCACTGACAAAGAAATTATCAGTCTATAATTTTAATGGTAGGTTTATTTGAACAGTAAGAGACAGAATAACAACAAAAAAATCCAGAAAAACCAATGTCAAAAATGTTATAAATTGATTTGCATTTTAATGAGGGAAATAAGTATTTGACCTCTCTGCAAAACATGACTTAGTACTTGGTGGAAAAACCCTTGTTGGCAATCACAGAGGTCAGACGTTTCTTGTAGTTGGCCACCAGGTTTGCACACATCTCAGGAGGGATTTTGTCCCACTCCTCTTTGCAGATCTTCTCCAAGTCATTAAGGTTTCGAGGCTGATGTTTGGCAACTCGAACCTTCAGCTCCCTCCACATATTTCCTATGGGATTAGGGTCTGGAGACTGGCTAGGCCACTCCAGGACCTTAATGTGCTTCTTCTTGAGCCACTCCTTTGTTGCCTTGGCCGTGTGTTTGGAGTCATTGTCATGCTGGAATACCCATCCACGACCCATTTTCAATGCCCTGGCTGAGGGAAGGAGGTTCTCACCCAAGATTTGACGGGACATGGCCCTGTCCATCGTCCCTTTGATGCGGTGAAGTTGTCCTGTCCCCTTAGCAGAAAAACACCCCCAAAGCATAATGTTTCCACCTCCATGTTTGACGGTGGGGATGGTGTTCTTGGGGTCATAGGCAGCATTCCTCCTCCTCCAAACACGGCGAGTTGAGTTGATGCCAAAGAGCTCGATTTTGGTCTCATCTGACCACAACACTTTCACCCAGTTCTCCACTGAATCATTCAGATGTTCATTGGCAAACTTCAGACGGGCCTGTATATGTGCTTTCTTGATCAGGGGGACCTTGCGGGCGCTGCAGGATTTCAGTCCTTCACGGCGTAGTGTGTTACCAATTGTTTTTTTGGTGACTATGGTCCCAGCTGCCTTGAGATCATTGACAAGATCCTCCCATGTAGTTCTGGTCTGATTCCTCACCGTTCTCATGATAATTGCAACTCCACGAGGTGAGATCTTGCATGGAGCCCCAGGCCGAGGGAGATTGACAGTTATTTTGTGTTTCTTCCATTTGCGAATAATCGCACCAACTGTTGTCACCTTCTCACCAAGCTGCTTGGCGATGGTCTTGTAGCCCATTCCAGCCTTGTGTAGGTCTACAATCTTGTCCCTGACATCCTTGGAGAGCTCTTTGGGTTTGGCCATGGTGGAGAGTTTGGAATCTGATTGATTGATTGCTTCTGTGGACAGGTGTCTTTCATACAGGTAACAAGTTGAGATTAGGAGCACTCCCTTTAAGAGTGTGCTCCTAATCTCAGCTAGTTACCTGTATAAAAGACACCTGGGAGCCAGAAATCTGTGGAGGGAGCTGAAGGTTTGAGTTGCCAAACGTCAGCCTCAAAACCTTAATGACTTGGAGAAGATCTGCAAAGAGGAGTGGGACAAAATCCCTCCTGAGATGTGTGCAAACCTGGTGGCCAACTACAAGAAACGTCTGACCTCTGTGATTTCCAACAAGGGTTTTGCCACCAAGTACTAAGTCATGTTTTGCAGAGGGGTCAAATACGTATTTCCCTCATTAAAATGCAAATCAATTTATAACATTTTTGACATTGGTTTTTCTGGATTTTGTTGTTGTTATTCTGTCTCTTACTGTTCAAATAAACCTACCATTAAAATTATAGACTGATCATTTCTTTGTCAGTGGGCAAACGTACAAAATTAGCAGGGGATCAAATACTTTTTTCCCTCACTGTATATCGCTCCTAAAATCTACAGAGTATGGAGAGAGAAAACTCACTGAAAGCTGGCGCTCCATTTCCTTTTTTCTTTCATTCCTTTTTCCCAACAATGTTTGTAGTTCCGTCAAGCTGATTCCAGCTGCAGAAATAATTGCAGTTTAGTTCCAAAATACCCCCAAGTGTTCTGTTTGACAAAACTGGAGATGTATATAAAGAAGAGGTACATGAAAGTAGATGGAGAATTCTTTAAAATTCCCCAAAATCAGGAACTGTGATTGGAATGTCATCTTAGAAGCCCTTCCAAACATATCTATTTGGAGCTGAGATACTCCTGGGCTGTCAAGAGCTTTTATAAGAAAGAGGTACAGGGAAATTGTGGAAGAATTCCTGAATATTCCGGAATGTCAACTTAGAGGCCCTTCAAACAGGTATCTCTTTGGACTTGGGATGCTCCTGGTCTGTCAAGTTCTTTTTTTCTTGAGGCACTGGATTAATTTCCAACCAAAAGAGAGAAGTAGTTCTGCTTGACAGATGTCGTCTCTAGGCCTGGCCCACGGCCTGCCTCTTAGAGGAGCATCATTAATAATATACCATGCGTTTGCTAAACCTGTCTGGCAAATGTGCATAGATTGAGCCTGAGGTGCATCGTTGCTGAACAGTCTGCTGTTAGTTTTTAGGGAGTATATCGCAACAGCTGTACATTTATTATGATAAAGAAGTGATTGAGATACAACCATGGGAAAATAAAAACATTTGAGCTTACAGTACTAAGCACATAGTCCCATGATGTTTATGCCTAAAGCATTTTCTCTGAATCTTCCAATGTATTTGCTATGTACAGTAAAGAACGGGGTACAATGCAGTTTTCACCCACTGCTATATTCCAGAAAAAAGAGCAACAGTGCATGTGACTGAAGATAATTACAGGCTAGATCATTTGTACATGTATATCATCACATTCTCAACGATGTTCCCATTAAACATTGAGCGCTACAGCTAGTCTGCGATTCTCCTCGCATTGTACTGTGGAGTTATGCATTATTTATCAATAGCATGTCAATAGTCCTTTTTTTACTCTAAGATATACTGGATTTCTGAGACATGATGGAACACTATGGCTCAGCATGTGTGATTCACTGTTTCTCAACAAGTATTCCATTACTTGGACTTCCTTCCCTTTTAAATTATACCACAGAACCAGAAAAACAAGCCTTAGTGTCAGAAGCAGAGCAGGGCCAGAAAGGGAGAAGGGTGGCAGCTGCCATAGCCTCCATGTTTAAGGGTCCACCATAACCTTGTCAACATAACGTCCTTCAACATCAGTTGAAGGGAAGGGTTCCATGATGGGTAGAACCAGATAGGTGCATGAGATGTGGGTGAGGAACAAGTATGGCAAGCGGATGTCAGAAATATTTAACCTAATCTGTAAACTGTAAGAGCTCTCTTAAATAGCATTCTGGCTAGCACATACTGTACTGTCAACACTCATTGGGAACTATTGGTAATACTGAGGAACATTCACTTGGTCTTCATGCGGTTGGTATCTAAAAAATGGTTTTAGCACTTTAGTCTGAGTATAAAGAATGTAGTTCTTCATCAAAACGTTTATTTTCAACATCCTTCAACCTTTTACATCTTTGATAGATTTTTGGACCTCGATCACTGGCTTGGAACAGAAACTGTTATTTCAACATTGGTAAGGAAGGCTAAAGTAATATAACCTTGAAACTCATAACTGAGTTAAAGTATTTAGAGACATCTCACTGAATCGACTGAGCTTTCATCAAAAACATTCCCAGAGTGGGAAAAAAAGGGTGCTAAATGTCACAGCCCGCGAGATACCAAGATACCTTCCACTATCACTGTTGAGTTTTTCCTCATGTGGAACCGGCGGTCGCACAAGGACTTTATCACCTGTTTCAGGCCAGCGGTCTGTTGTATTTGCTGTCCTGCTTGTGTGAGGGCCAAGGCCCGGTGTCCCGGCATGGAGGTACGTGGCAGTGTCCCGGTTGGTGCCCCGGTGTCTGGCGTCATCCCGAGGCCTCTGTGGCACTGAGGTTATTAAAAACATAGCCCCCTCCGTCTGTCAGGCCTGCATGAGTGGCTGGCCTTGTGTTGCTTTGAAGATGCAGGCTGCCTGGAATTCCATCCTATGAAGTGATTTGAGATAAAAACGAATTCGGCTATCAGCATGTCTGTCAACTATCGACAATCCCATCTGTCTTTTCTGATAAGACCATTTCGCGCCACGGTCTCTGAATTTTCACAAGGCATGGCTGATTTCAGATAATTCTCTAAAAAGGGAAATATGATCAAATTAGAAACAGTGTCATTAAAGATTACATTTGGTTAAATGTTTGGCCTAATAGAATTTCCAGTCACATAGCAATCTGAAGGTAGGATACAAGGACTGCCACTATGTTTAGAACTGGAGACTCTCTTTTTAAAAGGCCTTGCCGTTTTCTTCTCATTTTCTTGTTCTTGCTACTTCTACCTTGGAGTTGAGCTTCAGTAGGACTGAGATGCTGAAAATAAGATGCAAAAAGCTTTTATCGGTGCAACTCTTCAAAAATGTCAAAGCAAGGCTTTAATTGATGTTCAACATTCTTTATGTCCAATTCATTTTCCAGTCAATGTGATATTTGAGCTACTGTAATTACTTGGGTGGGGTCAACTACATTACAAATACTGTATATTGTTTAAGCATCTAACATAAAAGCAACTTCTCACTTTCAAACCTCAAAATATTTTTTGCCACATATTGAGTAAAGGTGATGCAGTATTAAACTAACCGTGTTAGCTCAATCTTTTATATTCCGTTATAGCTCAGATGTGAAACAAACCATTGCAAAACAGCATGGATGTCAAAATATCTGTGTCTGGAGCCAGCATAGTTTCTGAATTATTAATATTCAACAGCGTCGAGCGCAGTCATTTAAAAAAGCAGATAATCAAATGAGAAATGAGATTAATAATTAATGAATTTGTCCTAGATTTATGTGCTCTCAAACCAGTCTGTGGCCAAACTAAACAACTTGTTGAAAACACTGAACATTCATCACTGTGTGTTGTTGAGTACTATGGGATGCTGAACGTTCATCCACATGCAAACGCACATTAATCATTTAAAGAGTCGATTTGAGTGCACTGACTGACTGGGGACCATATGATTATTCCCTAGTTATCTGATACATCTATATACATTTATATCCTACCCACTCTGAATAAAATATCATACATAACTCATACATCATTCATGAATTAAGATATGAAGTTTTTAGATATATTTACAATAAGTAAAATAAGGACAAGTTGTGGGAGTTAGCTGTCATTCCTAGCCATGGTGGATCTGCAGCAGAGTTTAAACTCTTGCTCTGGATTATCCAGAGTTCAGTGCCTACAGTAATTGGTGTTTGACTTAAACATACACTCCTCTACACCCCCACTTCCCATGAGGCAACACACAGTTTGACTCGTACACTCCCATCATTCTAACATTGCGGTGGTGGACGTCGACATTCTACCAGGAACAGAAGCAGTAATGTCCCATTATTTTACAGATCTGTGCACACTGCACTGTTTACCTGAGGCTGCTAATGTTAGAGAGCAAAGGTGGAGACAATGGTGGAGAAGGTTCACTGCTTGTCTCTGGGAATTCAGTGTAGGATATTCAGTGTTAAAGTAGAGCTAACACTGAATTCAGTGTAGGATATTCATTGTTAAAGTAGAGCTAACACTGAATTCAGTGTAGGATATTCAGTGTTAAAGTAGAGCTAATAATGAATTCAGTGTAGGATATTCAGTGTTAAAGAGCTAACCTTGAATTCAGTGTAGGATATTCAGTGTTAAAGAGCTAACCTTGAATTCAGAATAGGATATTCAGTGTTAAATAGCTAGCTTTGAATTCAGTGTAGGATTTTCAGTGTAAAAAAGCTAACACTGACTTTAGTGTAGGGTGTTCAGTGTTACATTTTACATATTTAGCACACACTCTGGAGCGACATAAAGTAGTGAGTGCATACATTTTATTACTGGTCCCCTGTGGGAATCGAACCCACAACCCCGGCGTTACAAGCGCCATTGCTCTACCCCAGTGTTCAAATAGAGCTAGTGTTGGATGTTCATCGGTAGAGCAAACACTGAATTCAGTGATACTGTGTTACCAGTGGTTCTGCTCAGTTAGAGAGACCCTGCTGACTTACATTGGATGTTAATATGGAGGGTCCTCCTCATTATGATAAACATGAACCACACAGGAGCTGAGCACTGAGCACTGAAGTCAATGAAATTAATTGCCAGCAAAAAAGTTTTAACAACTGGTCAAATTAGCCTCTTGCAATGTGTTTCAGATATTGTGCCAAAGCTACTTGGCTGTATAAGTGGGGTAATAACTATGGGGCTCTGGGAAAGTGACAGTAAAAGTTGCATCATTCGCATACTATGCAAAGCACATAAATAGTCATAATTTCAAAAGTAATTCATTTGATGATGATAATACACTTGCATCTTGAGAGAGAGAGAGAGGGGGAGAGAGAGAGGGAGAGAGAGAGAGAGAGAGAGAGAGAGAGAGAGAGAGAGAGAGAGAGAGAGAGAGAGAGAGAGAGAGAGAGAGAGAGAGAGAGAGAGAGAGAGAGAGAGAGTGAGGACAATCAGCAACTGGCTGAAAGTGGGCTTTTATCATTTATTCATTTGAAATGCAAAAAGGGAAAGCAGATGGATGCACACCAAACTAGGCTCTTCTCTAATTTGCATTGAAAGGCCTGTAGGGTGAGAGTGAAGGCTGAAGGTTGCTTGTTTCATGGCACAGAACTGCCCCCCATGGGCCAGCTCCCACTCCCACATGTTAGAGTACATGTTCAATGGATTTCGAGGCAAATGTGAGTCCAAACATTTGCCTGTTCTATGTTTATAAGGAGAAAAGCATTATACAAACCTATTGGGCCTTGGTATGGATTCAAGACAGATTTAATGTCATTAACCTACACTGTTTGTATATAGTATTAGACCCACAGACGATTGATGCAAAACAATTGTATATTTCCAAGAGCGTGGTTTTCACATGACTTCACATGACACAGCTACAAAATGTACTTGATAATTTATGTATTTTAATTTGAATGTAGTTTATTTATTATTTATTCCTTTATCAAATTGATACAGCTTACAGGGACAGGAACTGTATCAGCGCTTTGAAAACAGTTCACAGAAGTAATAATTAACTGGACCAAAAAACATATTTTGATGTTTCTTTGATGTAACAAAACATAAACAGCATCAAAAACCATTGTTCCAGTTGTTGACTGAATAGAAGGATTGAACAGATGATGATGCAGTGTTTGTGTTGTATGCGCAATAACCATATTCCCGTCAGAGAGCATATTTACATTTGCTTCTAAACCCCATATGGATAACACAGTCTTGAGACCACATCCTTCTCCACTATCGCCTTCCCATGAAATCAGAACAAACACAAAAGCAATCCTTCTATCAATCAGCTAATTTGTTGACTTTGTTGTTTAATTGGCAGTACAAAGTGAAAGTTTGCATGATGAGCCTCTGTTTTAGGAGGAGCAACCTTTCCTCCCTGTCACAAATAATCTAGTCATTAGCTGCAGAGCTTTTGTTAAAGCCAACATAACCAATGCAACAACATGCAATACATGTCAGATCTGCAAACATAATGCATATTTTATAGCCACAAAATGTCAGAGAATAACGAACACCCCATTGTCCAATGGGATCACCAACACCAACACTTTTCTACAGAACATCAACCGCCAACCTGATTGTCATTTGGCCCCCAACAACCTTACTAACTATGAAGAATTTTGTGTCTGGGGGTGGGTGGGAGGTGTGTGTGTGTGTGTGTGGGAAGGGGTGTGTGTTGGATCGGTGAGGTGGGGGCGAAGTCAGGTGGGGGGTGAGGGGTGGGGGGCTGGGGGCAACATGCTGACCGGCACTTTCCCCGACTGTCAAAGGCAATCAGTGTCTGGGAAGTTAATGGAGAACACAAAACCTATTTAAAAGCTACATTTACCACTTGGCTGATTCCATTACATTGTGTAATTTCCAGGTGTCACATTTCCCCTCCACACGTCTGTCTTAATGCTCTCCCAAGCAGCCGCTGATTAGTCAGCCTCTGCTGGCTCCCCAAATCCTCTATTCTCCTAGGCCTCCCAACCTCTCACATTCTCCTGGAAGGCAGTCAGAGAGACCGAGAAACACTTTCCTAGTTCCTACACTTCAGTCGGTTTCGACCTGCTAGGCTGGGGGAAATACTGGATACCGGACATTGGCCCTGTGTACAAAATCCATAAAGGTTACTGGTGAGTAATATTGTGGTCAATTCCTTATCAATTCAGGAAGTCAACTGAAATTCCAATTTAAACTTTCCTCAATTCTCACTAACTCCCTAGAGTCGATGTCCACGACCCCACAGAAATCTAAATAGCATAATAAAAAAATCTCCATCAAAATCCGTCTGTTAAATCTTTTTTGCATGGGCTGTGTCTCAATCCACCACATCCGCCAATGGTGGCCTTCCGCATCGGCAGTGAAAGGTGGCCGAGCTACAGCGGTGTTTGTCAGACCATGAGACTCCCTGAAAATCTGTCTTCTCACGAAAACTTCTGTAGAGTCTGAGCAGTTTGGCCTACAAAACTAGTATGACCACTCTATGGAATGATGAGACTCTCACGAACACAGAGTTTTTCTCTGCCTCACAAAACTTGTCTGAAGGTAGCCTGGTACCAGTAAAAGAAATTTAGTTGAGTGCCAAAAAAAAGGGGTTAAATATCGGTCATAATATAATCCTGATATTTTTTGTTTCGCTCAGATATAGGACAGACACTTTAAAACAAACTTCCTTTTGATTCATTTTTTGACTATCTGTTTTTCTATGTATGAATCTGTTATTCAATGTGTTTCTATGGGCTAATAGCAGTAAGGCCAAATTCCATGTTTCATGGAATTTGATGAATTTGCGTTAGACTCTTAAGGACTAACCAAGTTTCCATTCAACCTTTTTATGCGAGTAAAGTACATGTCGGATAAAAAATGTCATGACAGGCCTGATGGAAACAGCAAATTTGTCTGCAAACATTCCAAGCGTCGACAAAACAAAATACACTCGACAAGGTGGGATCTTTTTGTGTCTGTAAAATGTATTAATGCGAGAAATGGCGGTGGAAACGCCTTTATCCACAAATATTGATATAATAACCAATAAACTTGGAGCCACGTGATGACATGTTGTGTGGTTCTCCCACTATGACTCAGGAAACCATGCAGTTTATTAGGCTACAGATTAAAAAGTAATGATGAACTTCACAGGGTGGTGAAAGTTCACAGTGATGAGCTTGATGCTACAGTACTTTCCAATATGGTCTTATTCTGGTAACATGATTATCAAAGCTTGGCTGCCATTTGACAAATAAAAATAATCTCGCTCTTATCCATAATAATCTCGTCATGTACAGTGCATTCGGAAAGTATTCCACATTTTGTTACGTTACAGCCTTATTCTAAAATTGATTAAATACATTTTCCCCCTCATTAATCTACACACAATACCCCATAATAACAAAGAGAAAACAGGTTTCACCTGTGGTAGTCCACCTGTGGTAAATTCAATTGATTGGACATGATTTGGAAAGGCACACACCTGTCTATATTAGGTTCCACAGTTGACAGCGCATGTCAGAGCAAAAACCAAGCCATGAGGTCGAAGGAATTGTCCGTAGAGCTACGAGACAGGATTGTGCCGAGGCACAGACCTGGGGAAGGGTACCAAAACATTTCTGCAGCATTGAAGGTCCTCAAGAACACAGTGGCCTCCATCATTCTTAAATGGAAGAAGTTTGGAACCACCAAGACTCTTCCTAGAGCTGGCCGCCTTTCCAAACTGAGCAATCAGGGGAGAAGGGCCTTGGTCAGGGAGGTGACCAAGAACCCGATGGTCACTCTGACAGAGCTCCAGAGTTCCTCTGTGGAGATGGGAGAACCTTCCAGAAGGACAACCATCTCTGCAGCACTCCACCAATCAGGCCTTTATGGTGGCCAGACGGAAGCCACTCCTCAGTAAAAGGCACATGACAGCCCGCTTGGAGTTTGCCAAAAGCCACCTAAAGGACTCTCAGACCATGAGAAACAAGATTCTCTGGTCTGATGAAACCAAGATTGAACTCTTTGGCCTGAATGCCAAGCGTCACGTCTGGAGGAACCTGGCACCATCCCTACGGTGAAGCATGGTGGTGGCAGCATCATGCTGTGGGGATGTTATTCAGTGGAAGGGACTGGGAGACTAGTCAGGATCGAGGGAAAGATGAATGGAGCAAAGTACAGAGAGATTCTTGATGAAAACCTGCTCCAGAGTGCTCAGGACCTCAGACTGGGGTGAAGGTTCATCTTCTAACAGGACAATGACCCTAAGCACACAGCGAATGCACTGTAGGTAGCCTACCTGCACTGTATCTGCAAACTGTTGGCTAGAGCACACGTGCCAAGACCAGAGTTGGCACATTCGCTATATAATGCAACATTTGTTGTGACAAAATCATCAGTAGAGTTGAAAATGTAATGGAAACCCATTTAACTTGTATTATTTTATTCAGTACATGGGAATTTAACCACAAAAGTTACGTTATTTTTATGTGCATTATGTCATCACACACAGCCTTTTATATGCAACAAGTCAATTTGATGGAAACACATTTCTGGTGGGAAAATGTGCATTGTTTTTACACAGATCTGAGAAAATCTGTCACCAATTGGATGGAAAGCTAATTTATGAGACAAAACATTTGAAGTGGAATTAGAATTTTAGTTTACTTCCTGAGTTCAATGACTTGAAAAGGAATTTACCCCAACCTTGCTGGAGACCTCTTTCATGGTGGAAACACACATCCATGCATTTTTCATCCTGAATTCTGAAGCAAATGACTTGAAATACATGCCCTGAAATAATTAGTGAAACGTGTGCCTCAAATGTTTCAAAGCTTGTTGTGTCCAACTTTGCCTCAAGCTATATTGTAGGATCAACCAATGACATCCCCAGACGTTTACCTGTCATTAACCATTGACACTGATGGCCTCAAATCATCCATTGGATCAAAAGTTTGGGTATTAGTCATTGTACTAAGTAATATTATTCAGTTTATAATAGATTATGGTTGTGTGCATGTAGTTGAATGACTGACACCAACTTCTTTATTCTGAGGCTGTCCAATACGGACACCGTATACACAAGAAGATATGGTACACAGCTTACAATACTTAGCCGTCTTTTCAGCACCACCAAAGGATCTAAAACTGTCAGGACCATGGACAGCACCCAACAAAGCTATTTATTTTATTTATTTATTTCACCTTTATTTAACCAGGTAAGCCAGTTGAGAACAAGTTCTCATTTACAACTGCGACCTGGCCAAGATAAAGCAAAGCAGTGCGATAAAAACAACAACACAGAGTTACATAATGGGTAAACAAAATGTACAGTCAATAACACAATAGAAAATATATATACAGTGTGTGCAAATGTAGTAAGTTATGGAGGTAAGGCAATAAATAGGCCATAGTGCAAAATAATTACAATTTAGTATTAACACTGGAATGATAGATGTGCAGAAGATGATGTGCAAATAGAGATACTGGGGTGCAAATGAGCATAATAAATAACAATATGGGAATGAGGTAGTTGGGTGGGCTAATTACAGATGGGCTGTGTACAGGTGCAGTGATCGGTAAGCTGCTCTGACAACTGATGCTTAAACTTAGTGAGGGAGATAAGAGTCTCCAGCTTCAGAGATTTTTGAAGTTCGTTCCAGTCATTGGCAGCAGAGAACTGGAAGGAATGGCGGCCAAAGGAGGTGTTGGCTTTGGGGATGACCAGTGAGATATACCTGCTGGAGCGCATACTACAGGTGGGTGTTGCTATGGTGATCAATGAGCTAAGATAAGGTGGGGATTTGCCTAGCAGTGATTTATAGATGACCTGGAGCCAGTGGGTTTGGCGACGAATATGTAGTGAGGGCCAGCCAACGAGAGCGTACAGGTCACAATGGTGGGTAGTATATGGGGCTTTGGAGACAAAACGGATGGCACTGTGATATACTACATCCAATTTGCTGAGTAGAGTGTTGGAGGCTATTTTGTAAATGATATCGCCGAAGTCAAGGATCGGTAGGATAGTCCGTTTTACGAGGGCATGTTTGGCAGCATGAGTGAAGGAGGATTTGTTGCGAAATAGGAAGCCGATTCTAGATTTAACTTTGGATTGGAGATGCTTAATGTGAGTCTGGAAGGAGAGTTTACGGTCTAACCAGACACTCAGGTATTTGTATATTCTAAGTCAGACCCGCCGAGAGTAGTGATTCTAGTCGGGTGGGCGGGTGCATCAGCGTTCGATTGAAGAGCATGCATTTAGTTTTACTAGCGTTTAAGAGCAGTTGGAGGCTACAGAAGGAGTGCTGTATGGCATTGAAGCTTGTTTGGAGGTTTGTTAACACAGTGTCCAATGAAGGGCCAGATGTATACAAAATGGTGTCGTCTGCGTAGAGGTGGATCTGAGAGTCACCAGCAGCAAGAGCGACATCATTGATATACACAGAGAATAGTCGGCCTGAGAATTGAACCCTGTGGCACCCCCATAGAGACTGCCATAGGTCCAGACAACAGGCCCTCCGATTTGACACATTGAACTCTATCTGAGAAGTAGTTGGTGAACCAGGCGAGGCAGTCATTTGAGATGATACGGCTAAAGGCTTTAAGAACTGGTCTTCTAGTGCGTTGGGTACAGAGAATAAAAGGGGCAGATTTCCGTGCATTGTAGAATAGATTCAGGGCATTATGTACAGACAAGGATATGGAAGGATATGAGTACAGTGGAGGTAAACCTAAGTGCTGTGTAACGATGAAAGAGATAGTATCACTGGAGGCACCGATTGAGCCGGTCTCCGCGTGTGTGGGGGGTGGGACAAAGGAGCTATCTCAGGCAGGTTGAGCGGGACTGGGGGCTCTACAGTGAAAAAGTACAGTATGAAGTAACCGAAACAGCAATAGGCAAGGCGTATTGACATGGGAGAGAGGCATAAAGCAATCACAGGTGTTATTCGAGAGAGCTAAGACAACAGCTGGTAATGGTGACGAAAGGCTAAACAGATAAACAGGATGGGGTACCGTATAAAGGAACAGTCCAGCAGGCATCAGCTGTGTAGCTGAGTGATCATAAGGTCCAGTGAACAGCAATAGGTGAGTCGGGGAGCAGTTCAGTGGCTGCTATGGCACAGGCGAGCAGGAGGCACGGCTGTTGATGGCGTGTGCTAGCGGGCCGGGGCTAGCAGATGGATCTTCGTGGTCGTCACAACGGGAAGCCTGTTGAAACCACATCAGACGATTACGTCGGCAGACCAGTCGTGATGGATCGGCGGGGCTCCGTATCAACAATAGGAGGTCCCGTTCGGTTGACAGAGAGGTAGATAGCAGGGAGAGGGGCCTGGCTCGAGGCTAGCTCAAGGCTAACTGGGGCTTGCTTCTGGACAGTGGTGATTAGCCAACAACAACAACAGCCATTCAGTTGCAGCTAGCTAGTTGCGATGATCCGGTGTTAAGGTCCAGTGATTCAGTGATTCCGACAGAAAATCCGATATGCTATGGCTCGATAGTGCGATTTGCAGACTGTCCGATAATTGTCCAGGCTAGAGCTGGCTGGTAGGTAGTGCAGGCCACGGACAATGGTGAAGACCGCTAACGGTGGCTAACAGCAAGTAGCTAGTTAGCTGGCTAGCTGGCTAGTTTCAGCCGGATGTTCTAGATACGAAGGTATAAAGAAATAATAGAATCCGTTCCACATTGGGTGAGGCAGGTTGCAGGAAAGTATATTTAGTTAAAGGATGGAAAGTGAGATTGAGAAATATATACGAAAAATAAAAATAAAAACAGGCCATTTACATGACACGACAGAAAACACGACCGCACTGCTACGCCATCTTGAATCAAGCTGTGGCATGTCTGATATAGCATGCAGGTCCTAATATGCACACCGTACTGAAAGGTAACGCTAAGGCAATTCGTCTGAATTGAAAGCCAGTACATCCATTGAACATACTCACTGTGGGGAGGCGAATCCACAATGTCGGAATGGTGTCAACACCCCTCACAGCGCAACATTGACCCACCGCTTCAGAGGGAATTTACAC
The DNA here is from genome assembly GCF_020615455.1 of Coregonus clupeaformis. Taxonomy (NCBI): domain Eukaryota; kingdom Metazoa; phylum Chordata; class Actinopteri; order Salmoniformes; family Salmonidae; genus Coregonus; species Coregonus clupeaformis. The sequence continues at coordinate 134,581 of NW_025533842.1, forward strand.
AGTGATTTCTTAAGTTATGCTGTTTTCTCAACACAGCATGTGTACGTGATTCACTAAATTAGTAAATTGCATGTCTTTTGCAAGCTTGCATTCCACAGTGAAGCTTTGGCTAACTTCTCACTCGCTTGTTTCACACTAGTTTTGAAGAAATAGCAACCTCCAAATGGAGATCGAATGCAAACTACTGTGGTCTATCATGGCGAATAATTATATCCACCATATCAGTGTCATACGAAAGGTTACAACTACTTATGTGTTGTTATGACAGTTTATAGCAAGTGTTATAATGCATCATAATGTAAGTGTATGATAAGGCCTTGTACATGCACTCAGAAGGTATTACATGTGTGTGCCTATAGCACACAGCTACGTGTTACCATCATTTCTATACTGTTGGAGGGGCCTTGTTTAAGGCTTCCTCTGACCAGCCGTATGGAACCAATCAAATAACTCAACCACTTAACAATCAGCCATGGATTCCCAGTAAGGGAGATAGTGGTCGAGATAACCTCCAACAGTTTGTCAAAGGAGACGTTGATGTTTAATCAGGGGGGAGGACATTGACTTGTGGTCATCCTCCGACCCAGGAAATCAATGTCGGTTGAAGATGCAATCAAGCGCTTCATTTGATTTGTGACCCGAGGTGCCTCTGTTCGCCAGGTCTCGCGGCACACGAGGGAAAAGCCAACCCCAAAGGTTTGGCCCTGTAGACCACCATTCCCTTTGAGAATAAGAAGAACTATTGATTCTTGTTCTTTGTTTTTTTAGAAGGCTTGTCATTTTTTCCCATCATGCCGAGTTCATCTTCGATGGAGTGTAAGCGCTACCTCGTCGTATAAAGGTCACTAGCCTTTTACGGTGTGTTATGTGTCGGAGACAGTCGGCTTTATGTAACATCTTACTAGCCAGTCTTTTTATGTACTCAAGGTGAGATCGATGCGATCAAAGAGCCTCTCTTTGTGAGGAAATGTAGGTATATGGATGCATGAAGCGAAGGAGGTCGTTTAAAATGAAGTGGCCTCGGCCACCAAAGTCCTTTCAGTCTTCATAATTACATGTGATCGCCTAAGTTATGAGATCTATCAATTTTCCAATATGTACAAGTTAAAAAATAAGGGCATAATTGATTCCAGGACAGGTGATAATTTCTTATTGAACTAACATGACCCCAAGTTCTAATGTTATCAGAATAAATACACATTAATCATGGAACAGCCAGTACAGAGACGGAAAGATACAGAAATGACAACAAATAAATGGCTGTGATACAGGGTTTGTTGCACAAAAACTAAAATCACTCTATCTTACTACTACTATTATCATTGACGTCTTATAACAACACTGCTTCATGATATGTGGTGCTATCTCTTCCTGACAATAAAGGTTGGAAAGGAGGAGATTAATAGATACAGAAATGACTAAGTAAACGACTGGGATACTTTGCACAAAACCTAGATGCTACCACTGTTAATGACTTCCTATAACAACACAGCCTGCTATGTGGAGCTTTTCTCTTCTCTTGCTGACAATAAAAGGCTGGATAATGGAAAAGCAATATTAGGGAAACACCGGGGGGCGTCTCCTGCTTTTACTGCTACTGATCTCCCCCAGTGCAAATTGCAGGTCAATCAAGTTGATTTGCAGGTTTAGCCCTCCCTCCCCCCAAGTGACTGCTGCATCGGCCTCTGTCTGGAGAGTATATTAAAAGCACCCAAAGGGCCACTAATGATTCTCTCTCCATCAATGTGCGGCTCGCCCAGGAAATGTCCTGTGCCTTATTTAACGATTCCGAAGCTAATGATCAATTCATGTGTATGTTAAAGAAATGAAACCCTGTCACTTTAAATGTAACCATAGGGCTCGAGACCGTAATTGTTAAGCATTATTGACAGATCCAGTGTGTTATAAAAATAAATAAATAACGGAACAGAATAACATAGACGCAGGACGTCGTCTATCTTGTCTGACTGGGGGTCAGATGCAGTATGATGTGCGCCAGACCACATCCCTCATGTGTAATATGGCGCAGTGCTATTTTCTGTCCCGCTGACCAATTTGGGCAATCCATCAGGAATTATCATTTATCAATCGCCGAGATATCCCCTCTGGCAGGAGAGTTCCGGATAAAGCTTGACGCCTCGGGCTTCGCCCAGAGAGAAGAGGCCAGTGGGAACTCCCCAGCCTGCCTGCCTGCGCAGATCTGGCAACACTGGACGCCTTCCATAAAACTTGAGTCACGTAGGATAATAAATTATTACTACGATATTTCCGATCCTCATCAGCTTCTCAGCTTCTGTAAACACACAGGCATTGCCTCCCTCCCCTGCTAACCACGTCGAAAGCATCTGGGAATAAATATATGCATGTGCACTTGGGGATGTAAATAATTAAATAATTAGTCATTTAGCAGACGCTCTTATCCAGAGCGACTTACAGGAGCAATTAGGGTTAAGTGCCTTGCTCAAGGGCACATCGACAGATTTTTCACCTAGTCGGTTCGGGGATTAGAACCAGCGACCTTTCGGTTACTGGCACAACGCTCTTAACCACTAAGCTACCTGCCGCCCTGTATTATACATGTAGCTATGTACTGTATTTATCATTGAATGTTAAACTTGGCATGTGTTTGCCGCTTGCATAACTGAATCGCTTGGTCTCAAAATAGAACCACAGCTTATGTACAGACCATAAATAGCCTGTTTGGAAGGGACAAACACTGAGTGTACAAAACATGAAGAACACCTTCCTAATATTGAGGTGTCTACCTACAAGCTGTCGAAAGTGTTCCACAAGGATGTTGGCCCATGTTGATTCCAATGCTTCTCACAGTTGTGTCAAGTTGGCTGCATGTACTTTGGGAGGTGGACCATTCTTGATACACACGGGAAACTATTGAGGGTGAAAAACCCAGCATCATTGTAGTTCTTGACACAAACCGACGCACCTGGCACCTACTACCATACCCCCTTCAAAGGCACTTAAATATTTTGTCTTTCCCATTCACATACAAAATCCATGTCTCAATTGTCTCAAGGCTCAAAAATCCTTCTTTAACCTGTCTTCTCCCTGTCATCTACACTGATTGAAGTGGATTTCACAAGTGACATCAACAAGTGATCATAGCTTTCACCTGGATTCACCTGGTCAGTCTATGTCATGGAAAGAGCAGGTGTCCTTAATGTTTTGTACACTTAGTGTATATCTCCCATTTATTTGCATGGAAATTGTTTTGTTTGAGACCAGGCAAGGAGCTGTACAGTGTAACATAATGGAAAGGCCACCTGATTGTACATATTAAATTATTTCCTTCATTTACAAGAGTTACAGGAACGTCAGTCCACTCTAAACCTTTTTAACAAGGAGTAAATAGTTCATATATAACCGTTGCATACATACCAGACCTGGGTAATATGCAGTATGTTGTGTCATTGTTTTCGGTATCTGTATCTTTTCTGTATACGTTCAGTTTTTCATCATTTGCACAATCAACTAATTGAATTAGAATAATTAAAAGTGTTAAAGGCCCAGTGCAGCTGTTTTTATATCAATATCAAATAATTTCTGGGTAACAATTAAGTACCTTACTGTAATAGTTTTCCATTAAAATGGGCAAAAATTAACACTAAATCCTGTTTTTTAATGAGCTAAAATAACAAAGGCAGGCTATTTCAATTTTCTACTATGTGTTTTTGAGGTCTGAACACCTTTCACAAACACCTCCAACGTCAACCACAGCCCTCGTCCTCTCTTCTTCTCTCTGACATGCTGTCTTTCTCAAGAGCCTGCTGCCAGTGACTTTGAGTGCCTACTACACAGACAATACCCAGACAACACCTGACACCATGGCCACAAGGACACTCACAATCACAGCCCCTGCACGATAAGATAACAACACAAGAGTCTTTCCCTGGCTAGGCTGGCTACAGTACAGCGTTTCTTCGCCCTCCAAATGTTCCTCTTGTATGGCTTCAGCCATAGGATGAAGCAAGGAGCAACACACAGATTTTATTAGTTACAATTAATCCGTCAGCAGAGAGGCCTAAAAAATAAGCTGCTGTGTTTAGGAGGCCATTTATCTCTATGAGCCACATTGTAGAGGAGGGGGGGCATGGGTGGATGATGCGTGTGCTGCTCTACTGCCTTGCAAGATTAAGCTTGGTATTGGCTGTGGATGGGAATCGATAATGGGGCATCTGTAGAGGACTATTAGGGGCACAATTTTACACAAAGCACTTTCCCCATAGGTGATTCATGGATCATCTTTAAGAGCACACTATGAAAGGTTATTTTCATAACACAGATGCGTCACGACGTCCTGTACCAAGAGGAAAATGTACTATGGTTTTTCAACTAATGTGTTTGCATGTTGTCTCCAATTGATTTTGTTTGCAATTGTGGGAATTCATATGGTAATCAGAGTTTCTCTAATTGGGTGGAGGCAGGTATACTGCAGCCATTAAAAGGTTTCAGACTATATCAGACTGAGACCTGCGCTACTCTCATGAGATTTCAGATATACCGTTACGAAAAAAGATTGCAGTCAGTGCAGTAGAACTGCAGTACGCTGCAGTATAACTGCAGTATTATGCAAATGCTGCGTCCAAAATATGTTTTTTACTGCAGTAATTTTGCAGTGTAACTGCAGTTATTATGCAATTACTGCGTCCAAAATACCACAGTCGACTGCAGTTACTGCACTTTTACTGCAGTTTCAAAACTGCAATATTTTTTGTAAGGGTAACTTTGAAAACCTGAGGAGTAGGGATTTGCTTGGTCGATCGGCAAATCACTCTCAGATTTTAGGTAATTTGGAAATCACGGCTCCATCACTGCTCTATCCAAAATGTTCAGTGTTTTTTCTGTCACTAAACGACAGAATGCTCAATGCTCACTGGCTGTGATTGTACAGTGAAGCTCCGTCCTCTCATCAACCAGGCAATCATCCATGCCCTTACCTGTGTTCCCCTCCTATCTGTCTCCACGGCAACCGCCTCTGCTTGATCAGGCTTATATTCATCGAGTGACACTCCAATGACCACTTCATGGATCAATGAAGCGCACCCATCTAGATAAGAAAATATAGGAGACGTTACAATAATGATGACACAGTTGATTTTCGGTCTGTTTCAAATCCAGGAAAAGTTTCAATTGAAGCCTGAAGTGAAGTGATGCAAAAAGTCAATATGGATTATAAAGATTTGACTGTTTACCAGAGTGGGAAATTCCAGTTCCTTGATCCCAGTGGAAGGCTAAAGGTTAAAGCAGCTTGGCCCTTCTCCAATATGCTTATCGGGAAACACACTGCAAATGGAATTGGCTTTTTTATGGTTTTTGATTGCATGTGGTGTTTTATGGTTTGTGAGTGTATTGGTGGAATGAAAGGCGAGGGAGTCATATCCATTCATACATCTGCTAGAAATCGAAATTATCATATCAGGGCCACTGCCAGTCTTTGCTAAGCATATTCAGGACTAGAGCAGTCCCTATGGAGTTATGTGTTGAGTCTTTGGGCCAACGAAGGGAGTGTCAATATACAGTGTCCATATTAGGACAGCCACAGAGGCCCTCAGGCTTCCCACTGCTGTCAATCGTCCCTTCACAGTCAAAGAGAGAGTTAAACTTCCATCCAACCCTTAGTCAAACAGCTGGGTGGCTGGCCTACCAACAGTGACCCTGTGTAGCTAGCAGCTACCATTGAGAGTTTCCTGACAAATTCATTACCTCCACCAATTGGACCAGGGCAATCGATGTTATGACTGATCAATCATTGTTTCTTCTGTTAAATTTGCCTTTCCGTTATGTAGCTGCCAATGTGCAGCTAAAAGTTTTGGAAAAATTAACATGGTTACATTTAAGCCCTTTTAACTGCAATGCTACTCACCTGTCCATTTGATCACATTTAGCAGCTTTGTTGTGAACACTCTTGGCATACAAGTTATTACTGATAACAGAATTTCCATTTTTGGCTGTTGTTAGCGTTTATCAGTCTTTTTAATAAACCTGAATACTAGGAGGATGAGTAAAACCAACACACCAATAACACCTTTTTGATTCCTATGGAGGAGAGATTAGAATGTGACTAATACTCCTGCTGAACATGGATTACTCATTCAGTTTACAGCAGATATATGCTTTACTGCTGTCACTGGCATTGTATGGAGCACTCATTTGTTGAGTGTTACCATGTTGATGCTAGCACAAGGCGCTGTGGGGTTGTTGGATGATGGAAGAGATTGTCGTAGACTGTGCTAATGAAAACCTGAGACTGATATAAACACTAACTTGTAATATTGGTGGTCTGCTTTACTGTCGTTGTTTGTTGGAAAAAAAGACAAACAGAAGCTTCCTGTCACGATCGTTGAAAGGAGTAGACCAATGCGCAGCGTGGAATGCGAACATACTTTATTATATATTAACCACACGAACAAAACAACAAAACGATACGTGAAGTCCTTGGTAACATAAACAAACCAACACGGAACAAGATCCCACAAACACAAATGCCCAAACGGCTGTGACAGTACCCCCCCCCCCCCAAAGGCGCGGACTGCGACCGCGCCAAACATAAACCGAACAGGGGAGGGCCGGGTGGGCATTCCTCCTCGGAGGCGGATCCGGCTCCAGGCGTGACCACCACCGTCTAATAACCCCCCCGTAGTGCCCCTGGTCTGGTCCCGCTGGCTGGAGCTGGACTGGACATCGGTGGAGCGGATTGCTTAGGCTCCGGTGTGGAGCAGCTGACCGGTACCTGACCAGGCACCGGTGAACCGGGCACGGGCTGTGCCGGACTGACGACACGCACCCCAGGCTTGGTGCGGGAAGCATGAATGGGCCGGACCGGGCTGACGACGCGCACCCCTGGCTTGGTGCGGGGAGCAGGAACGGGCTGGACCGGGCTGACGACGCGCACCATTGGCTTGGTGCGGGGAGCAGGAACAGGCCGGGCCGGGCTGGCGACGCGCACCATTGGGTTGGTGCGGGGAGCAGGAACAGGCCGGGCCGGGCTGGCGACGCGCACCATTGGCTTGGTGCGGGGAGCAGGAACAGGCCGGGCCGGGCTGGCGACGCGCACCATTGGCTTGGTGCGGGGAGCAGGAACAGGCCGGGCCGGGCTGGCGACGCGCACCATTGGCTTGGTGCGAGGGGCAGGAACAGGCCGGGCCGGGCTGGCGACGCGCACCATTGGCTTGGTGCGAGGGGCAGGAACAGGCCGGGCCAGGCTGGCGACGCGCACCATAGGCTTGGTGCGAGGGGCAGGAACAGGCCGGACCGGGCTGGGAACACACACCACTGGCCTTATACGGGGATCAGGAACAGGCCGGACCGGACTGGCAACACACTTCAGTACCTCTCGCCGTGCCTCTACACTTTCCCTCCCTCTAATCACCAATGGCTCCCGTAACCCGGTGGCCTTCTCTCCTCAAACTCGCCCCTTATCTGCATCCAGCAGCCCCGTCGTCCACGCCATGTGCCCCCCCCTAAAAATGTATTGGGGTTGCCTCTCGCCTGTCCGACGACGACACTTTTGGCGCCGTACCTCCTCTCTCGCCAAGGCTTTAACCTTTGCCCATGGTCCTCTGCCCTCGAACATGTCCTCCCAGGACCACCATTGGCCCACCTGGGCCATCGCCAACTTCTCCATCTCCTTACCCGGCGTTAGCTCCGAAACACGCTGCTTGGTCCAGTATTGGTGGGATCTTCTGTCACGATCGTTGAAAGGAGTAGACCAATGCGCAGCGTGGAATGCGAACATACTTTATTATATATTAACCACACGAACAAAACGATACGTGAAGTCCTTGGTAACATAAACAAACCAACACGGAACAAGATCCCACAAACACAAATGCCCAAACGGCTGCCTAAGTATGGTTCTCAATCAGAGACAACAAGCAACAGCTGATTCTCGTTGCCTCTGATTGAGAACCACCCCGACCAACATAGAAACACAATGAACTAGATCCTGAACATAGAAACACAAAACATAGACTCTACACACCCTGGCTCAACATAACAGAGTCCCCAGAGCCAGGGCGTGACACTTCCCACCACTGCAGTATCAGTGTTGATTAGATGACAGACAGATTGTATTTTGTTTAAAAGGAACAATGACATGTCAATGTCACATTGCCTTTTTGACTGATACAAGTACTTGGAAATTAGCCAAAAATAAGCATATACAAACTGTTCATATTTGCTAAATATTGAAAATTCAAGAGCCAAAATTCTCATTCTAAATACTCGAGGGTAATAGGCCAATGCGAATTTCATCATGTTGCAGTTCATTATTTCAAAGAGAATAAGGCATTAAAACATTCTCTCTATGACAAACAAAGTCTGATACATTTCCATGGTAAACAAAAGTATTGTGGTTGTGTGAGAGACTGATACAAACACTAAAGTATAATATCGACGTAGTCTGCTTTACTGTCATTGTTTGTTGATTCCATTTGATTTCCCTTACAGTGTTGCATATATGAAAACTGCGTGCTATGTGCATCAACCACTCAGGGAAATTACTAAGAGCTACCCTATTGACCCGACATAAAAGGTGACTGTCCTATCAAAAATATCAAAATATTGTACAGTATGTTTTAAGTCTGGTTCCACTACCCCACCTAGCACTACCTACTGTAAACATGGCCTCCTTAGACCTAAATACGCAGGACAATGACACACAACAGGATAGGTTTGTGGTGCAGCAGCAACATTGCTCTTACAACAGAGGTAGCTAGAGTAATAGCGCATGACAGGACCCTCTCCTGATCTGCCTGCGGGCAGTGAGTCATGTGTGGTTTTAGTCAAGCTGGCCCTCGCAGGACCTCTCCATTCCAAAGCATATTCTGTCAGCAACCTTCCTCCCCCTACATCCTTCTCATGTCACCTTTCAATCCTCTACCTTGGCTAATCCGCTCGCCCCTAAACCAAGACCAGAGCTGACAGTGACCGCTCAGGCTAAGGCCTCGGGCCTTCGTAACGCATCCTCTGCACGCTGGTAGAATGGGCCATCCAACTCCATCCACCCGATCACATATGACAGTATGAGGACCGCAGACTTTCGGAAAGGCTGTTTGTGCGTCAACAGGCTGTGACAGCAACACTGACTAACAATACACACCGCTGCAGAAAGCCAAGCTATTTTTATCAGCCCAAACCCAACCAGGTGATAGAGGGAGGACAAGGCAGCAAACTCCGATCAAAGAAAGTAGCAGCGTCAAAGAATAAGGAAAATAAGGAAAAATCTTTCTGACATCACAACAAGTGAATATCACCTGTCTGTTTTAATTTAAAGCCAACCCCTTAGCTAGTACCACCGAGGACTGCTTCGCTCACTTCAGCGCCACTGTCATAAACCAGTGATAAAAAGTTAATGAAAGTCGGACTTTCAGGCATAAAGCCGGAAACACAATTTAGCTGATAATGCCAAGGAGCCTTTTGTGAAGGGACATTGTCCCATTCAGGGGAGAACAATGACTGCAATCTTTCACATGGATGTCCAGTAGTATAGGCTGGCGAGAGGCCAGCCAAAGTTCTGCCATGAAGGGAAGCCGAAGTTACCCGAAAAGAAACATGAGCGCTGAAACAAGGTAGCTATGGGAGACAGCATTACACTGTCACAGTAGCTGACTTTCATCAGAAGCTTCCCACCGCTGCAGTATCAGTCTTGATTAGATGACAGACAGATTGTATTTTGTTTTAAAGGAGCAATGACATGTCAATGTCACATTGCCTTTTTGACTGTCACAAGTACTTGGAAATGAGCCAAAAATATGCATATACAAACAATTCATAGTTGCTAAATATTGAAAATTCAAGAGCCTAAATTCTCATTCTATATACTCGAGGGTAATATGCCAATGCGAAAAGCGGAATGGATTAAGAAATTAGCTAGTTTTCATCTTGTTACAGTTCATTATTTCAAAGAGAATAAGGCATTAAGACATTCTCTCTTCGAAAAAACAAAGTCTGGTGAATTTCCATGGTAAACAAAAGTCTAATGGCTGTCTTGTGTAAGAGAGATTCTTTTAGCATTTCTATACAATGCATAAAAGGCTCCAGTAGCTTAATATTTCCAACTCTAAACAAAGGAATTACTAAGCAACAAATTATGTGCTACTTGTAGGAAATAAACAAGACTTTAAGACAACAAAAATATAAAGTACTCAAGAGTTTTGGTGAAGTACTTGGTCTCACTTAGCATGACATTTATGAAATACTCTTTCATTAACTTTCACTTTCATGTTAAATGGGGCAATACTACTGAGAGAGAAAATGCATTAAAAAAAACATGCATTTTGGTCACAATAAACCTTTACATTATAGTATGTTCTCCAAATGCTATGTGGTCACATATCATGTCATTTGAATTGGTAACATATGTGTAATTACTAGAAAAGTAAAAGGGAACTGTACTTTATAGTACAAGACAGAATTGCTTCAGAATGAACCAAATCAAATGAATGCTAATTAAGTTAATTGAATCCAGCTCAGTGGACATTGTTTTGAGAGCTGTGTAATTTCCTGTAGTTCACTCAGATGTAATATAATCTGCCTAGTTACTGGCCGTTTCTAATTTCAGCAAATCTGCTCAGCCAATCACCATTATACTTAATGAAAAAGATGGGAATCCATGGCAACCTATGATTTGAGACTTAATGAATTGACCTTTGACCCCTGGTTTGCTGCAGTCTCTTATCATGATTGGTCGCTGCTCGGGTTGAGTTGGAGCTTCATTTCTCAGAAATAATAAAGTTGTATTTTCAGCTGCAGTGGAAACATTGTGTGATATCAATATGATTATTGATTTCCATGCCTAATTTTTTTGCAAATCTATTGACTCAAAAAAGTACCACAGACAGTAACGTAAGAGAAATCCATTGCTTTATCGCCAACCTTGCATGGTCAAAAGGCCATGAACAAATATAAGAGCAGACTGTCCTAACTCATCTAGACAACGAGGTTCACATTAGAAATTGCCAGTATTCCAGCTCTGCAAATCAAGCTCTGTGTATTTGTGTGTTGCACGCACACACACACACATACACACAGTTGCCAGGCATGCAACCATATGAAAAATGATGATCAGTGTCACGAACAGAAGAGGACCCAAGAGCGCAAGTTCAAATTCAGAGTTCTTTATTCAAGGTTACAGGCGGGAAGAGGAGTCCCAGGGGTGTCAGGGGTCTTTCAGGGTCCTCCTGTGGGTACCTGTGCTCCGGGGGTCACCAAATGTCCGGGGGTGTCCAGTCAAAGTGCTTAGTGTGTGTGTTCCCCAGTGATGGAGCGGCGTATCGGGCTGAGGGTGGTGAAACGTCTGGGCACGCTCATCTGGTGGTCGGAGACCTGGGGGAACACACACACACAACAGCAATATGAATGGCAGGCAGAAGTACAGATCAGGGCTGGGCAAATATCGTGGTGAGAGACAGAAGGCAGAAACGAGTTACCGGAGGGGCTGAAGATCGGAGAGTAGTCGAGGTCCAGAAGGCAGGTTGGGATAGACGGGGCAGTAGAACAAGGAGGCAGTCAAGAAAGGATCGGTATCACAAACAGGAGTCAGAGCGCAGACAGGCAGGTTACTGGTCCGGGGTTTGAAGACGATCTGACAGGGCTTGGCTGAAAACCAGGGCTTGATATACTGGGAGAGGTAGTGGGGAAATGCAGTTCAGCTGGCAGAGTAATTAGAACAGAGTGAGGCAAGGTGAGGATGGTGAGTGGGAAATGCAGTGCAGCTGGCCAGGTAACAAGAGCAGAGCAGGGCAGGTGGAGCTAGTTAGGCTGAGTAGAGAGAGGGAGGTGAGCAGAGTGGAAGATAATTGAATGCAATTAATGTTGCTACCAGGGAGAGAGAGTGCTCATGACAGGACCCCCCCTCAAGGGACGGCCCCAGAAGTCCCAAGAACAACATCATGCCGGGAGGGTGGAGGGGAGCAGGCGGCGGGTCAGAACTCCTCCGAGCGGTCCGAGTGAATCTCCTCATCCTCAGAAGGAGCTGGAGGGTCACGGTCGGGAGACAGGACAGGCACTGAGACAGGAGCAGAGGCGGGCCGGACGGCTAGGAACCCCTCTTGGACGGCCCCTACGGATTGCAGGCTGATCAGGATGTAGTCGGTGGAAGTCAGTGATAAGGGTCCGGTCCACTATCCTCCTGGCCGGGATCCAGGTCCTCTCCTCTGGACCATATCCCTCCCAATCAACGAGGTACTGGAGACCCCTACCCCTTCGCCTAGAGCGGAGCAGCCGCCGGACGGTGAAGACAGGACCGCCATCTATGAGGCGCGGAGGAGGTGGCGCCGGAGCTGCAGGGACCAGGGGACTTTCATGGACCGGCTTGACCTTGGAGACGTGGAAGGTGGGGTGGACCCGCATGGAAGCGGGCAACTGAAGTCGGACCGCCGTTGGACTGATGACTTTCTGCACAGGAAAAGGACCAATGAAGCGAGGGGCCAGCTTTCGTGATACAACCCGCAGCGGCAGATCCCGGGCAGACAGCCAGACCTTCTGACCAACCCGGTAAGTAGGTGCTGGGGTCCTCCGTCGGTTGGCACCCGACGGCGTAGCTGGTTCCAGACTTCAGGAGCACAGTGCGAGCCTGGGCCCAAGTGCGGCGGCAGCGGCGGGCATACGCAAGAGCAGACGGACAGGTGGCATCCGCCTCCTGGCTGGCAAACAGTGGAGGTTGATACCCGTGAGACACACTGAAAGGGGGAGAGCCCGGTGGAGGAACTGGTGAGTGAATTATGGGCATATTCCACCCAGAGCAGGTGTTGAGCCCAGGCCCGGGGATTTTGGGAAGCCACACACCTCAGTGCCTTCTCCAGCTCCTGGTTCATGCGTTCAGTCTGGCCGTTTGACTGCGGGTGGAATCCAGACGATAGGCTGGCGGTGGCCCCAAGGAGATGACAGAACTCCTTCCAAAAGGTTGCTGAGAATTGCGGGCCCCGGTCTGACACTATATCCTGGGGTAGGCCATGGATACCGAAACACATGTTCCAGGACCACCTGGGAGGTCTCTTTAGCAGAGGGTAGTTTGGGAAGGGGCACGAAGTGGGTCATCTTACTAAAGCGGTCAACAATGGTAAGGATGACTGTGTGTCCGTCAGAGGGCGGAAGGCCCGTAACAAAGTCCAGTGAAACGTGGGACCAGGGCCTCTTGGGTATGAGTAGGGGTTGCAGCAACCCAGCAGGAGGCTGGTTGGGAGTCTTGTTTCGGTTACAAGTGGGACAAGCTCGGATGAATTCTCGGACATCCCGTCTCATCCCCCGCCACCAGAACCGCTGGCGGACCAGATGAAGGGTGCGAGTGATGCCGGGATGACAGGCCAGACGGGATTCGTGCCCCCCACTGAATCACAGGTGACCTGAGATTTGCTGGAACAAACAGACGGTTGGGGCGCTGGTGCTTGGACCTGGCTGGTCCCGAAGAGCCTCCATGACCTGCTTCTCGATCTCCCAGGTGAGGGCCGCTACGACCAAGTGGCTGGGAAGAATGGGAGCTGTCATGGCGGTGGTCTCGTCCTTCTGAAACATCCGGGAAAGAGCATCAGGTTTGATGTTGCGAGATCCCGGGCGGTAGGGAGAGCGTGAAATTGAGGCGTCAGAAGAACAGAGACCACCGCTGTTGACGGGAGTTCAGCCTCCTGGCTGTTTGGATATACTCCAGGTTCTTGTGGTCTGTCCACACTACGAATGGTTCCTTTGACCCCTCTAACCAGTGCCGCCATTCTTCAAGGGCGAGCTTGACAGCCAACAGCTCGCGGTTCCCAATGTCGTAGTTGCATTCGGCAGGGGTTAGCCGACGGGAGTAGAAGGCACAGGGGGTGCATCTTGCCATCCTCAGCTGCTCTTTGAGAAAGCACTGCACCCACTCCCACGTCCGAAGCATCTACCTCCACCACAAACTGCCTTGCTGCATCTGGCATCTGGAGGATGGGAGCAGAAGTGAAACATGTCTTGAGGATATTGAAGGCCTTATCAGCAGCTGATGTCCATTGGTACGGTTGTTTAGTGCTGGTTAGCGCCGTGAGGGGTGCAGCCACTGTGCTATAGTTTCTGATGAATCTCCTATAAAAGTTGGCAAAGCCCAGGAACTGTTGCAACTTCTTCCGAGACTCAGGAACTGGCCAGGAAGTGACAGCCGACACCTTCGTGAGATCCATCTGAATGCTGCCCTCGGTCACCACATACCCCAGGAATGAAACGGTCTTGGCATGGAACTCGCACTTCTCTGCCTTCACGAAAAGAGAGTTCTCCAGCAGGCGGCGCAGGACCAACCGGACGTGGTGCGTGTGTTCTGACAGAGTCTTTGAGAATATTAAAATATCGTCAAGGTACACAAATACGAACGTATTTAGCATGTCCCTGAGGATATCATTCACTAGGGCTTGAAAAACTGCTGGGGCATTGGTGAGGCCGAAGGGCATGACGAGATATTCATAGTGGCGGTTGGTGTGTTGAACGCTGTCTTCCATTCGTCTCCCTCCCTCATCCGCACCAGATGGTAGGCATTGCGAAGGTCCAGCTTAGTGAATACAGTGGCTCCCTGCAGCAGTTCGAAGGCAGACGAAAGTAAGGGCAGTGGGTAGCGATTCTTAACCGTGATGTCGTTCAGACCCCGGTAATCTATGCATGGACGAAGAGAACCGTCCTTCTTGCCGACAAAGAAGAATCCCGCTCCCGCGGGGGAAGACGACGGTCTAATTATCCCGGAGGCAAGAGAGTCATTAATGTAGTCCTCCATGGCCTTTCTTTCCGGGGCTGACAGTGAATACAGACGACCCTTGGGAGGTGCTGTGCCAGGCAGGAGATCAATCGCGCAGTCATAGGGTCTGTGTGGGGGTAGAGATGTCGCCTTGGATTTGTTGAACACCTCTTTCAGGCTGTGGTAACAGGCCGGAACATTGGATATGTCGGAGGTAGCGCTAGATCCTTCCCGGTGAGAACGGGCAGGGGTGGCCCCCTTAAACAGGTCTGGTGACAACTCTTTCCCCACTCACGGACTGTTCCTGTCTCCCAGTCGATGTGGGGGGTTGTGCTGACGGAGCCACGGGTATCCAAGAATGAGTGGTTGGCCAGGTGAGTGTAGGAGGTGAAACTGGATGGACTCCTGGTGGTTTCCTGACAGCAGGATTGTCACAGGGCGGAGATATGAGTGACAGTGCCAAGATGATGCCCATCCAGGGCTCGTGCAGGAATGGGTTGTGTCAGTTGATGATGGTTCACGCCCAGTTGCTGTGCAAGCTCAGGGTCCATGATGTTTGCTTCGGCTCCGGAATCCACAAGGGCGGCCAATGTATGAGTCTTGTCAGAAAGCTGAAGGCGGAGATGAAGCAGGGTCTTTCGGATGGAGGGGAGACTGAAGGCTTGTTGAGCTCACCCGGATCTCCCCTACACCTGGTGAGCTGCGGCTTTTGCCGGACAAGTAGCGACACGGTGATTCTCGCCACCACAGTAGAGGCAAAGGTTGGAGCTTAGACGGCGCCGACGCTCCTCGGGAGTCAGAGAGGCACGGCCAATCTCCATGGGCTCAGGCTGATTGAGTTGGCTATGGGACTTGACAGGCAGGGGCTGGACAGAAGCGGTATCGACCCGAGTACGGATGGCAGGTTGACTGAGACGGCCCTTCTCCCTCCTCCCGGGTCTGTATACGGCGGTCAATGCGAACGGCAAGGTCAATGGCGGCATCAAGCGTTGAGGGCGGGTCATGGGAAACAAGCTCGTCCTTGATATAGTCCGCCAGGCTATGGAGGAAGGCTTGCACCAGTGCCTCTGGGTTAAACGAGCTTTGACTGGCCAGGGTACGAAAGTCAATGGAGAAGTCTGCCACTGTCCGATTGCCCTGACGGATGGTGAGCAGAGCTTGTGACGCTTCGGCTGTTGGCGAGCCTAGGTCAAAGACCTTTAACATCTCCTCCTCAAAGGCACTGAAGGAGGCACAGGCTGGGGGTTTGCCGGTCGAATTCCGCCGTTCCCCCACAACCGAGCTCGACCGGTGAGATGTGTGATGACATACCCCACCTTGGCTCCCTCCGTTGAGAAAGTCCTGGGCTGTAGTGCAAACTGGATTCGGCAGCTGCTCAAGAATGGTCTTACTTGCTTCTGGTTGCCATCAAAACGTTCCGGGTTCCCAATCCTTGGTTCAGGAGCGTGGGGATCTGGTGGCAGCACTGCCGGGCCTGCAGCATTGGGACCTCCAGCGGAGGGATGAAGGAGTATCGGTGGTACAGGAACAAAAGGACCAGGGGGGGTGCAGGTGGAGTAGCCGGGCTTGAGAGTAGTTGCAGGGCTTGGGCTAGCTGTTGTTGCTGCAGTTGGAACTGTTGTTGCTGCTGGTTGAATAGCTGGAGAAGGGAAGCGATGTCGCCAGCCATCCGATTTATGTCTCCCTCAGAGCGTTCCAGTCGCTGTAGGGCAGTCCTCTCTGGCTCTTCCTCCATCGTGGTCAGGGGAGTGCGCTGGGTCCATGATGGTCAGATCGTTCTGTCACGAACAGAAGAGGACCCAAGAGCGCAAGTTCAAATTCAGAGTTCTTTATTCAAGGTTACAGGCGGGAAGAGGAGTCCCAGGGGTGTCAGGGGGTCTTTCAGGGTCCTCCTGTGGGTACCTGTGCTCCGGGGTTACCAAATGTCCGGGGGTGTCCAGTCAAAGTGCTTAGTGTGTGTGTTCCCCAGTGATGGAGCGGCGTATCGGGCTGAGGGTGGTGAAACGTCTGGGCACGCTCATCTGGTGGTCGGAGACCTGGGGGAACACACACACAACAGCAATATGAATGGCAGGCAGAAGTACAGATCAGGGCTGGGCAAATATCGTGGTGAGAGACAGAAGGCAGAAACGAGTTACCGGAGGGGCTGAAGATCGGAGAGTAGTCGAGGTCCAGAAGGCAGGTTGGGATAGACGGGGCAGTAGAACAAGGAGGCAGTCAAGAAAGGATCGGTATCACAAACAGGAGTCAGAGCGCAGACAGGCAGGTTACTGGTCCGGGTTTGAAGACGATCTGACAGGGCTTGGCTGAAAACCAGGGCTTGATATACTGGGAGAGGTAGTGGGGAAATGCAGTTCAGCTGGCAGAGTAATTAGAACAGAGTGAGGCAAGGTGAGGATGGTGAGTGGGAAATGCAGTGCAGCTGGCCAGGTAACAAGAGCAGAGCAGGGCAGGTGGAGCTAGTTAGGCTGAGTAGAGAGAGGGAGGTGAGCAGAGTGGAAGATAATTGAATGCAATTAATGTTGCTACCAGGGAGAGAGAGTGCTCATGACAGATCAGGGCTAATGACATGAGAGACAGTGTAACCACAGTGATAAGCACAGCAGTTTGTGTCTTGTAGGGAAAATGAGAGGATACAATGATGCATGACAGCAGTAGCAGGGAAGACTACACCACAATATCATCTAACTTCTGTACAAATGTGTGTGTCCTCCGCTGAAGACATACACCCACACACATGCACCCGCACAGGTTATCCATCCATTAATTCATGCAAGTTGTTTATGTTGTTTCTGCTATGCATCCAACCTTACATTACTACAGCTTATTGACTCCTCGTGAAATGGACAGTAGAAAGCTGCTCCGCTACAGCACACTGACAAATTGTGATCTATGGTGAGTAAAACTGCTCACATGGGCGCCCTAGCTCTTCCATTTATCACAGTGTAACTGTAATCAACGTTTATCTGGTTCAGTTCACGGCTACACAGCATTCCATTTCAGTTGTATTAAGTGCATGTGGAATTCAATATACCAGAGAATATTGCATCTAACAGTGTCCCTCATGGTACTTTATGTAGGCTACAGTAATTTAGTGGGAATGTTCCTTAATTATATAATCTGTATTACTATAAAATGATAATCTCTATCCATACAGTATCTATCCATATATCTATCCATACAGTAACCACTTGTACTGCTGGATACTACTCATACTTAAGTTTTAGCCTTGAAATCTGGACTGAATGTTCCACTCAAGAAAGAAACTTCACTGCCGTCTATATTGCTTTTGATTATGAGCCAAACACAAAGTGAAAAGGAAACCTGGGGGAGGTAATGATAAAAAAAGAAACCTGAGGAGTTCGTTTGATGTGATTAGATCTCATCACATGGCCGATGAGTAATTTATCTTGCTGCAGCTGGGCTCTAATCAGTACTGGCCAGGGATGAGGGCTGGTCCCCCTGTCTGTCCAGCCTCTGTATTTATCAGTCACACACACACACACATACGTACATGTGCACACACATACACCGCACGCGCGTATGCTTGTACATACTCTCACACGCACATACGCGTACATACAAACACACACATCACTCACACGTACGGACACACACACATGTACTGTATGGACACACACAGTGCAGCATACACAAACTGTAACACACACACACACACACACACACACACACACACACACACACACACACACACACACACACACATGCTTAGACACACTAACACAAACAGTCAAACACACACACCACTGCCCTGGATTACCACCTCACATGTCAGGAGTATGATCAGAATTCATACAGTATATTCCAAACTACAGTCATTTAATTATGCTTACAATTCATAGCCTGGATGCATACCCTTCTTGTGTGAGCACTATAGAAACAAATAGTATTTTCTCCTTATTTTTGACCTAATGTATGGATTGAAAAGGCAGCAACAGCACTTCTTCGAACAAGCCAAGAGCTGTATATACCATACCCATTGTTATGCTAAGAAGCATGGATTGGGGTGGCGGAGGAGTTCCAGATATGTGAGTGAACATGAATGACAAAGGGATCTGTGTCAAAAAACGGGTGAGAGTGCAACAGTGGTGGTTGGCAGTGGTGTCGTCGAGCGCCGGCGGGTTCCTCTGTAACCGCGTCGCTCCTCCGAGAAACCTGTAATCCGATACAGAGCCCTGCGTAAGCACCCTTGGCACCATTAGAAGACCCCTAATAAGGAGAAGGTCTTATGAATTATAGATGCCTGTATAGTACCCCTCCACGAGAAACACAGCGCTCCTTTAAGATACATATTCCCTTTAAATCCGAAGGCTTTGCTCTCTCTCTCGGGCCTTGGCTTTCTGAGCACAACTCTAGCTCCCCGAGGCATGGAGCAATGGATTCCCCAGAATGAGAAACCAATTAGGGGCTGCAAGGTTCCCTCAACCCATTTTTCTTCCCTCCTTCCTTCTCCCTTCCTACCCCACAAACGAAGCTATTCCTTGATCCTTTAACTTCTCTCTGCTGGTTGGTGTTAAATCCCTCCTCAAGCTTGTGCCCCATTCTAGATCGAGGCTATACCAGGGCTATCCACTGTGGGTCTTGGGTTCTAGGTGAGGCTACCACCTGCTCTTCCTGCTCCCATACCCAATAATCAGACCCCATGGATGGGCTCTTCTGACAGACATATTGGCAACCCACTACCTGCTATTATTCTGTGTTCAATCATGCTGTTTGTTACCAGACAACAAAACAGTGCAATGGCCTCTAGATTTCTAACCGTGTGAATTCCATTCAAATGCATTAGCATGAGCTAGCTGACATGTGGCAGTCAGTGTGAGGTTTTTGATGGGATTACCCTGATGCCTGATGGTCAGTCTATTCCCCTGCCTCATTGTGCATTCAGGAAGCACCACCAGCCACAAATCAAGGACAGACCAGGGTCTGTGCTTAAGAACTAGAGTCCCAAATGGCACCATATTCCCTAAATGTAGTGCACTACTTTTGACAAGGGCCCATAGGGAAGTATTGCACTACGTAGTGAATAGGGTGACATTTGGGACACAGCCAAGAAGCCAGGCTACATATAAGTGTATCACCTGTCTGATGGTAATAGACATTGACAAGGAGGCCCTGGCACGCATGTTTGATGACATTCACAGTCCAGTGCTGTTTCAACCGTATTCAGCCTGTGTGTCAATAGCATCCACAGAATGTCTGTAGACTGTATGTATACACTTTAACAAGAGTGTGTCACGATTCTCTAAAGCAGAACCCAGAAGCAGACCAGGACAAGGTGAGTAGAACGAAGGTGAGTATTTATTTACAGATTCAAATGTGGGAGCAGAATAATCCAGGAGACGGAGCGGGCAGCGGAGGTGAGTTGGTGGGAGTGAATAGGCAGATCCAATGATGTCACAGAAGCCACCGACGACCAGGCAGGGGTGGGGTGAATGTTCCAGGAGAATGACTGTAGACAGAGTAAACGAAGGTAAGTACACGGCAAGCAAAAAGTACAAAACAACAAAACAAACTCTAGTAACTTTGAGGCTGATACGCTGACACAACATACTGTTCATGGCTAACAATCCGGCAGGGAATGGATGTCAGGTCAGAGTTTATGAAGTGGAGAGGTGATGATCAGGACCAGGTGTGCAGATAGCTGATGAGATGCAGGTGCGGGTAATAGAGAGATCTCCCGCCTAGCTCCGTCGCCCGGCAACCAGACAGGGTGCGTTCAGGAACCTCAGGAAACAGACTCCAGGACAGAAAACAGGCAACACAGGCAGAAACAGACTCAGGAAGCGGGATTCATGACAGAGTGATGTAGATGCAGTATGTGGTCATTGTGACAGCTTGGGTTGTTTCACTGATGTCCTATCTCAATGAATTCAGGCTGGGCAGGGGGAAATCTTTGCCAGAATACATTTTCTGTAGTTTGTCAGGGAGCCAAATGACACCAGACTAGTCAGCCATGGCATTCACATTAAGACAGATACTGTAGTTCATGACTGGTAGGTTACAACCCTGAATATGAAACAGTTAAACTGATAAATCTACCCGCGCAAATTAACTTCAACATTGATCTGTATACGCTAATCTGTACTTTTAAAGCAGATACTCTCTTAACGCCTACCTAAGAACCTTTTTAAATTAGGAATTGGACATTAAAGAGGCACAGTTTACTCAAAAAGAGCAGACTAGAGAACATCTCTTTCCAGAAAGTAAAAGACTTACTGTAGAAGCTGCTTTTGTTACATTCCCATGGCTATTTGACTAGGGATTCGAAAAGAACACTGGAATTCAGTATCAGTTGTGGGTCCACAAATGAGAGTGCAGTGAGATCTGGTATTCATAGACAAACCTACTATACCTTAAGGCTATACCTCACTTAAATATCAGCACACAGACAGTATCCATTCCATACTTCTCGCGCTGCACTCTCTCTCTCTCCCCCTCGCTCACCCTCTCTCTCTCACCGACAGGTCACAGGGCTGAGCGATAAGCAGGGCTATATTGAAATATTCAAAGGCAGTCGATGCCTGGCCCAGCGTATTAATGCCGGGTCGGTCTGCAGGTCTGCAGGGGTATGGATGAAGATGGATGAGGATGATGATGATGGTGGGTGAGGTGATAGTATAGGCTCAGTGCTATCAGTAGCTTGTCTGTTCCCTGATAGGCAGAGCCCTCTCCTGGCCATTCTGGATCCCTGTCGCTCAGTTTCTCTGGTAATTCTGGAAAATACCAGATGGGCTGGACAATGTTTTTGTTGGGTGTGCAGGTTGAAATTGGCACACAAAAAAAGTAATGTTTTGTATATATACACTACTGGTCAAAAGTTTTAGAACACCTACTCATTCAAGGGTTTTTCTTTATTTGTACTATTTTGTACATTGTAGAATAATAGTAAAGACATCAAAACTATGAAATAACACATATGGAATCATGTAGCAACCAAAAAAGTGTTAAAGAAATTATTCAAAGTAGCCACCCTTTGCCTTGATAACAGCTTTGCACACTCTTGGCATTCTCTCAACCAGCTTCATGAGGAATGATTTTCCAACAGTCTTGAAGGAGTTCCCACATATGCTGAGCACTTGTTGGCTGCTTTTCCTTCACTCTGCCATCCAACTTATCCCAAACCATCTCAATTGGGTTGAGGTTGGGTGATTGTGGAGGTCAGGTTATCTGATGCAGCACTCCATCACGCTCCTTCTTGGTAAAATAGTCCTTACACAGCACTATGATGAAACTGGCTCTCATGAGGACCGCCACAGGAAAGGAAGAATCTAAAATCTAAAATATATTTTTATTTGTTTACCACTTTTTTGGTTATTACATGATTCCATATGTGTTATTTCATAGTTTTGATGTCTTCACTACTATTCTACAATGTAGAAAATAGTAAAAGTAAAGAAAAACCCTTGAATGAGTAGGTGTGTTCAAACTTTGGACTGGTATATCATTTTTATGTGACAATGTCGGCGGCCCATGAGCCTGTAATTTTTCTGATTGATTTGTGCGCAATTTCTCTGTTGTCATAATCATCTATAATGAGCATTTGGCTGATCAGTGGGCAACAACTGGCCCCCCTTCCAATATATTTTTTTATTTGGCTTTGAGATATGGAGCGGCACGCACGCGAAATGCGAGGGCCATTGCGAAGGCATATAGGTTTCATAGGTAGTAGCCTACAACTGCATGCATTTACTGTTGGATGTGTTATGATTTAACTGGATAGAACCCAAATGCAGACAAGTACACCAAGCCAGAGAAGTTTTAACAGGTTTATTATAATGTTCAATAGTCCAGGTTTCCAATAAATGGGGAAGAGCAAGTCCAGGTTACAGGGAGGGTACAGATCCAGGTCAGGGCAGGTGTGGTACCGTAATGTCCTAGTGTCCGTGGTGAGTCCAAAGGAGAGGCCCGATAGTGGAGAGCAGGATGGTGGTGGCAGGAGTGAAGCGGAGGCAGGAGTCAGGTTCCAAATATCTGTGGCACAGGAGAAAAAGTAAATAAACAGTCCAAAAAACACAAGAGCGAAAACAGACAGGTTGAGTCGGCAGCGAGACTAACATGGTTGTCTTGACTATGATCTGACGATGAGTGGAAAGTTTGACCGGGTCTTAAAGGCTGAGGTGATTATGGTGAATGAGCTGCAGCTGGAACCCTGACTCCCGCACACCAGACTTCACTCCTGCAATCAAGGACAGACAGAGGGGAGGGAGAGAGCAGAGAGAGAGCTACCTAGCAGCAGTAGGCCTAACAGTACCCCCCCTCTCACGGACGCCACCTGGCGGCCGACAGGGTTTATCAGGATGTAACCTATGAAACTCACGAACCAGAGCAGGATCCACAATGAAGCTCCTGGGCACCCAGGAACGTTCCTCAGGACCATAACCCTCCCAATCCACCAGGTACTGGAAACCACGACCCCGGCGGCGAACATCCAGAAGTCGCCGGACAGTGTAGACCGGACCCCCACCCACGATCTTGGGCGGAGGAGGGGGACGAGAGGGCGGGCACAAAGGGCTAACCGACACAGGCTTAATCTGGGAAACATGAAAGGTGGAATGAACCCGTAGGGAGGCAGGAAGCTGTAGCTTAACCGCGCAGGGGTTAACAATAGACAGTATCTTGAACGGTCCTATAAAACGAGGCGCCATCTTCTTCGACTCCACCTTCAATGGAAGGTCCCGTGACTTCAGCCATACCTCTTGACCAGGAGAGTAACCGGGAGCCTGGGACCGGTGACGGTTGGCTTGCCTCTGCATGTACGCCGAAGCTCGGGACAGAGCTACCCTGGCCTTCCTCCAGACCTTGCAGCAGCGGCGCATGTGGGACTGCACCGAGGGTACCGCAAGTTCCCTCTCTTGGGAAGGGAACAGGGGAGGTTGATAACCCAGAGCACACAGAAAAGGGGACAAACCAGAGGAAGCGTTAGTCAAGGTGTTATGAGCATATTCCACCCAGGGGAGCATGGAGCTCCATGACCCAGGGTTAGACCCAGTGACACAGCGAAGTGCGGTCTCCATCTCCTGGTTCGCTCTCTCGGCTTGCCCGTTGGTCTGGGGGTGATATCCAGAGGACAGGCTGGATGTAATGCCCAAAGCTTTACAGAAAGCTTTCCACACCTGGGAGACAAACTGGGGACCCCTGTCAGAGACAATATCCGTGGGTAGACCATGAGAGCGGAACACATGTTCAACCAAAATATCAGCCGTCTCTCTGGCAGTGGGCAGTTTAGGTAGGGCCAAAAAATGAGCGAACTTAGAAAAACGATCAATCACCGTAAGAATGACAGTCTTACCAGATGAGGGGGGAAGTCCAGTGACAAAATCCATAGCGATATGCGACCAGGGCCGGCTGGGTATAGGTAGAGGTCGTAGATGACCAGCGCTGGCCTGGGTGGAGTTTTTACTTCGTGCACATACCGTACAAGCAGCAATGAAGGCTCGAGTGTCCGCCTCCATCGTGGCCCACCAGAACTTCCGTCGCACAAAGTCAAGGGTCCGCGAAACTCCAGGGTGACAGGTAAGGGGAGACGAGTGAGCCCACTGAAGTACCTGGGAGCGAGCAGACTCAGGGACAAACATCCGGTTAGGAGGACCCCTCCCAGGGTCAGCTTGATGATGTTGAGCCTGTCTAACAATCCCCTCGATGTCACATGTGATGACTGCAATACTGCAGGTAGGAGGCAAAATGGGTTCAGGGTTACTACCAGTATCAACAGCCGAATGAACACGAGACAGGGCGTCAGGCTTGACGTTGCGTGACCCAGGACGGTAAGACAGAGAAAAATTGAATCTCCCAAAAATAGTGCCCACCTGGCTTGACGGGGGTTGAGCTGCTTCGCTGACTGG
The DNA here is from genome assembly GCF_020615455.1 of Coregonus clupeaformis. Lineage (NCBI taxonomy): Eukaryota > Metazoa > Chordata > Actinopteri > Salmoniformes > Salmonidae > Coregonus > Coregonus clupeaformis. The sequence goes on from NW_025533842.1 coordinate 159,145, forward strand.
AGGTAAGCCAGATTCTTATGATCCGTCCAAACGATGAAGGGTTGTTCCGCCCCTCCAACCAATGTCGCCACTCCTCGAGAGCCAGCTTAACGGCGAGCAGTTCACGATTTCCAACATCATAATTCCTCTCTGCCTGAGAAAGTTTCCTTGAGAGAAAAGCACAGGGATGCAGTTTGTTATCTTCAGGAGAACGTTGTGACAACACTGCACCTACCCCAGTGTCGGATGCATCCACCTCCACGACAAACTGGCGGTCGGGGTCCGGCTGCATCAGAATGGGAGCCGAGGCGAGCGATGTTTCCAGTTCTTCGAACGCTGATTCGGCCCCTTCATTCCAAGCGAACGGTCGTGAGATGGAGGTGAGAGCGGTGAGTGGCGCCGCAATGCGGCTGTAGTCCTTGATGAACCTCCTATAGAAGTTCGCAAACCCCAGAAATCGTTGAAGTTGTTTGCGGGTAGAGGGAGCTGGCCAGTCCGTGACAGCAGAGATCTTAGCTGGGTCCATCCGCAGCTCCCCCTGAGCTATGATGTAACCCAAAAAAGAGGTCTCAGACACATGAAATTCACATTTCTCCATCTTCACAAACAGTTTGTTCTCCAACAACCTTTGCAACACCTGGCGCACATGCAGTTCATGTTCCTGGGAGGACTCTGAGAAAATCAAGATATCATCCAGATAGACAAAAACAAACCGATTCAACATGTCCCGAAGGACATCATTGACTAGTGCCTGAAAAACAGCAGGGGCATTAGACAACCCAAAAGGCATAACCCGATACTCAAAATGTCCCAAGGGTGTGTTGAAGGCAGTCTTCCATTCATCACCCTTACGAATGCGCACCAGGTGATACGCATTTCGTAGATCCAGTTTCGTAAAGATGGTAGCACCATGAAGGAGGGGAAAAGCAGAATTAATCAAAGGCAGAGAATACTTGTTCTTAATGGTGATGTTGTTAAGTCCACGGTAATCAATACAGGGTCTGAGGGTCTTATCCTTCTTAGCAACAAAAAAGAATCCCGCTCCTACAGGTGACGAGGAAGGACGCATAATACCTGCCGCCAAGGAGTCCCGAATGTAGTTCTCCATAGCCTCCGTCTCCGGCCGGGAGAGATTGTACAGGCGACTGCTGGGGAGCGGGGCTCCTGGCTGGAGGTCAATGGCGCAGTCGTAAGGCCGGTGAGGAGGAAGAGAAGTAGCTCTGTGTTTGCAGAAAACGGATGCCAGGTCATGATACACGTCAGGAACAGCAGAAAGATCCATGGACTCCAGTGGAGGTTGAGGCACAGTACTGGCAGGAGTCTGAGCAGAACACAAACAATTCACATGACAAAATGTGCTCCATGAAACAATGCTACCTGTCACCCAATCAATGTGTGGATTGTGTTTTATGAGCCAGGGGATACCAAGGACCAGGGGAGTCTGTGGGCAGTCGATAATATGGAATTGAATGTTCTCCTGATGATTTCCCGACACTCTAAGACAAACAGGAACAGTCTGATGGGTAATGCGGGTCAACAATTGTCCATTTAGACCCTTAGCCTGCAGCGGACAGTCCATAGGAACAGTCTCCAAATCCATTTGTTGAGCCCACCTCTCTATCCAAAAAGCTTTCGTCGGCACCAGAGTCAATCAGCGCACTAACAGAGAAATTCTGGGACTGCCACTGGAGGGATGCCTGGAGCAGAATGCGGGGAGAAGAGGAAGAATCCGCTGCTCGGCTCACCAAAACTTCTCCCATAAATGATGAGCCGGCCCTTTTCCCCGGACGAACTGGGCAGGAAGGAACGAAATGACCAGCTTCTCCACAATACAGGCAGACCCGAGCCTGAATACGACGTGCACGCTCCTCTGAGGACAACCGTGCACGACCCACCTCCATGGCTTCGGGTTCAGTGCTCCTCGTATCGACTCGGGAAGACCCGGCTCTCTCCGTAGGGACGATGCAGGGAGGAGTTTGTTGATGACAGACAGGTTGCTTGGAACTAACACTCCTCTCCCGGCGGCGCTCCCAAATCCGATTATCCAACCTGATAGTGACTGAAATAAGATTATCCAGCGTAGGCGATTCATCATATGACACCAATTCATCTTTTAAAATCTCAGACAAAGCATTGATGAACACTCCTTGTAATGCCTCGTCATTCCAACCACTCACTGCTGCTAAAGTCCGAAACTCCACTGCCATCTCCGCCACACTACGAGCCCCCTGCCGAAGAGAAAACAACCGTTTCGCAGCCTCCTTGCCTCGTGACGGGGTGGTCAAAAACCTTCCTCATCTCCGTGGTGAAGGCCACGTAAGCGTTGCAAATGTCCGACTGACTCTCCCAGACCGCGGATCCCCAGGCACGAGCGGAACCGCTAGTAGAGTTGATAAGGTAGGCAATACGGGCTCTTTCTGAGGCGTAGGTGAGGGGCTGTTGTTCAAACACTAACGAGCATTGAGTCAAAAAATCGCCACAGGTTCCCATGTTCCCGTCATAGCGCTCTGGAGCAGGAACAAAAGGCTCTCTGATCTGGGCTGAAGGGGTAGTAAGGGCAGACACTTGATTGGTGAGTAATTGAACCTGATTAAGCAGCACCTGACTGTCCTCAGCAATCGTCTTAAACAGGGTATCATGTTGGCCAAGTAGAATGCCCTGATTGGCTATGGCAGTCCAAATTTGAGTGCACTCTGGGGTGGTATCCGAGCTACTGTCTGCTGGGTTCATGTTGGTCAGATCATACTGTTATGATTTAACTGGATAGAACCCAAATGCAGACAAGTACACCAAGCCAGAGAAGTTTTAACAGGTTTATTATAATGTTCAATAGTCCAGGTTTCCAATAAATGGGGAAGAGCAAGTCCAGGTTACAGGGAGGGTACAGATCCAGGTCAGGGCAGGTGTGGTACCGTAATGTCCTAGTGTCCGTGGTGAGTCCAAAGGAGAGGCCCGATAGTGGAGAGCAGGATGGTGGTGGCAGGAGTGAAGCGGAGGCAGGAGTCAGGTTCCAAATATCTGTGGCACAGGAGAAAAAGTAAATAAACAGTCCAAAAAACACAAGAGCGAAAACAGACCGGTTGAGTCGGCAGCGAGACTAACATGGTTGTCTTGACTATGATCTGACGATGAGTGGAAAGTTTGACCGGGTCTTAAAGGCTGAGGTGATTATGGTGAATGAGCTGCAGCTGGAACCCTGACTCCCGCACACCAGACTTCACTCCTGCAATCAAGGACAGACAGAGGGGAGGGAGAGAGCAGAGAGAGAGCTACCTAGCAGCAGTAGGCCTAACAGGATGATTACATTGCTGCTAGCAGTGGGCATTATATTAAGAGTTAGCAATCTAGTTAATGTGTTTTGAGTTTCCACTTCCTCAGGTGTTAAACCCCAAATTAATTAGCCTATGATATTAGTGCACAGAAATATGTATTTTATTCTTTTTTATTAAACAAAAATCTTGAAATTCTGGAGTCCTATTTTTACAGTAAAATATAGCAACAATAGTCTTATTGTCCACCCAAAATTCATGACAATCACTGGATTAGGTTGCACATCAAAATATATTGAATCATGCATTCCTGCTTGGATGTGTTAGATGAAACAACTCATTTCTTGAATACCTCAGTAGTCTATTTATTACACTTCTTAATAAAGCACTGGTGGCACCAGCCCAAATCATGGGCTGGTGCCACCAACTGTAGAAGTTAGTGGCTCCAGTGACAACAGGGGGAAATGTTAGTCTGGAGCCCTGTAATAATAATGAACACTTAGGGTAGGTGCTAATTCAGGGTAACACATATGATAGGCACTCATTTTGTAATACGGCCTAAATCGTTAGCTTGGCTTTTACAACATGGCTTAAAGACACACTCCAGGATCTTAAGCACAACAAATTCGTAACATATTGCAAGAATTGGACTTGTAATATATCACACGAATTGTAAAATTCGTATGATATCACAACATGGATGACGTAGTGCACAATTGGATGACGCAGTACACAAAAAAATGATGTGGGGTGGTGTGGATAAAAGGCCAGGGCCACATTTTTGTCCCAGTCAACCACTGCACCTCTTGCAAGCTGTAATGTGAGAGTTAATACAATTGATCTGGCTGGGAGAAAGCCTATTGTCTATAGCTTGACATTATATTTCACTGCCAACAGGTTATTGGTGTACAAAATGAAAGTGTAGTCCAAATGTACAAATGAATGATCAACTTTCACTATCTTTCAATAACATACTGTATATCCATCGAATATGTAACATTTCTCAAATGTTCATGTTGGTACAGAACATAACTGTAGCCATCAGGGCAATTATTCTGTTCTCTAGGTTACGAATGGTAATGTTTATTGGCTTTCACTGCAATTACATCATATGTGTCCACGGTTGCAACGGTATCATAGTGAGCATGCATCCTTTTTTCCAAGAAGAGCGTGGAACATTCCCTGTTTGTTGTTTTCTTTGAAAGACAAGCTGTTACAATAGACAGCTATTGTAACTTTTGAGAGCGCTGCAGCAGCAGAGTGCATTAGACATTAAATTATAACTACTGTATATCTAAAAAGAGGCCTCTGAGCATTAGAAGGAACTGTGCCACTTTTAACTTTGCTCTGGCAAATGGGGAACTGGTGATTCCAGAGTCCTTTGTTTTCTTGATGGCTGAAACCCTCCGCTGCTTCAGCTCTGAGGAGAGTGAGACTTCACAGGGTCCTCTTGAAGCCATAACATCAACCATACTGAGACTCAGAGAGAAAAGTATGATGAAGTTGCCCTGGGAATTCGCTTGTTTTTGGGGAATAATAAGTAGAAAGCGAAAAAAAGCCAGGGTTGTTTTAGAAAAACTTGCCTCTGAGAACCTTTAGCATGCTGCTCCGCCTGCCATTTTGGGAGACACTCCTTGGGGGAGGGCTATTCATGTGAAGAAGATACTCTGGGAAAACTTTGCAGCCAATGGGATGGAAAATAAGAACAGGGTAATCTTCCTCTTAAGCCTTCTGGCATTTCCGATAACTCTGACTGGCGATGCATTTAGAAACAGAACCCCCCAAAAAGCTGTAGTTACACAATCAGTGCTGGACATAATTTTTGTCTTCAGTGAGACGGCTGAATTTAACAACAGAAACAACACCAAAAACCGAGTAGACAAACAAAATAAAGCCATTTCCTAAGGGAACAGAATACTGTATGTTGATTTGGCTTAGAAAAAGCAATGAATAAGTAAAAAAAAACTTGAGCAAGCCCAAGACATCCTGTAACCCACAACCTATACTCATAATAGATCCATCTGGACAGTAAAATATTTATGGCTGTTTTTTTCAGGGCTCTACTTATAGAACTCAAGGTCGCTGCAGTCACTCTGGTGAGTCACAGACAACCTGGGAGAGGGATATGAAGAGGTCATGGGGTTAGGAGCTGAGTGGAACCATGTTGAATGTCAAACTGAGGTGGAAGGCATCAGAGGCTTGCCTAGACAACAGAACAGCTCCGCAGAACCAACCTATGAGGCCTGGAGAGTTAGCTATTTCTATCTCTCTCTCTCGCTCGTTTGCGCTCTCTCTCTCTCCGCAGAACCTAGGAGAGCTAAAGAGTTTGCTACCTCTCTCTCACTTTTGATCTCTCTCTCTCTTTCTCTGTCTCCCTCTCTCTCTGCAGCAGAACCTAGGGAGAGTTTGCTATTTCTCTATCTCGCTCTCTTTGCCCTCTCTCTCTTTCTCCCGCTACTCTCGCTCCCTCTCTTCACAGAACCTATAGGCCTGGAGAGTTTGCTACCTCTATCTCTCTCTCTCCTCTGCATTCCTTGCACAGACAAACACAACCCAAAGAAAGTCTGATGTATCTCTACGCACCCTCAAACTTTTAGATGATTCTGCAAACTTTCTGGAGAATTGGTGTGCAAATAGCTTTAGTGAAGGGCATCACCTGTGCAATTATCCACTATCCAACACAAAGACCATCTCTAATTAATAAGCTAATGAAAGACGCCTGCAGTGTGAGGCATTTGTTAATGATCAGGTTAATATTGCAACTGGGAGAAGACTTGAGGAGGATGTGAACTTATGAGACAATATTGAAAACCTACTGACTGCCTCACCTAAAGTGGATCTCATTAGCATCGCTCGAAGTACTTTTCTTGGCAAACCATTCGGGACATATTGTACTTTTGCCTCTACATGTTGCCTTGGGTTTGTTTAAATACTGCATGTAAATGAGTTTCAGAGTTTGGTAGGCTAGTGTGCGTGTGTGTGTGTGTGTGTATGTGTGTGTGTATGTGTGTGTGTGTGTGTGTGCGTGCGTGCGTGCATGTGTGTGCCTGAGTGTGTATTTGTGTGTCCACATGCATGTGTGTGCACGTACATGCACCCATTTCTCCACAGGCTGAAATCGGTCGCTACGCAGCACTCCACCACCGGAAATGGCAAGTGCAAGACCATTGGTATACAACACAGAACAATAAGTGTATGATGCTTTTCCCAACAGTACAACAAAGCCATCTAGACCTCTAAAATTCATACAAATGCTTGTTTCAGATGGTAAAGCTTATTACTGACGCACTCACCCTGAAGTGTGCTGGAGGATGACCTGAGAAACAGGTGAACAAGAAGGAGGGAGATAAGAATCTGAGCCATGTAGATACACACAGAGAGAGATGGAGAACGAGAGAGAGAGAGAGAGAGAGAGAGAGAGAGAGAGAGAGAGAGAGAGAGAGAGAGAGAGAGAGAGAGAGAGAGAGAGAGAGAGAGAGAGAGAGAGAGAGAGGACAATCAGCAACTGGCTGAAAGTGGGCTTTTATAATTTATTCATTTGATATGCAAAAAGCGGCCTAGACCTGTATCTACCATGCTCTGTCTGTTCCATCCCCTTGCTCAACACAGCCTCCTCTATCTACCAGTTCCCAAAGGAGAGGTGGGGTCTCTCGGTCATGGTTGCTGCTACCCCCTTCACTCCTCCCGAAAAAATTATCCACCCTCCTTCCCTGACAATGCTCTTGTCGCTCCGGTCCTGATCACACACTCATACCACTGATTGGTAATATTTAAGGACTTCTGCACTGTACTGATGTAGGACGTTTTTTTGGAGACGTGAGAAATTGCTACAGCGACTGCTCTTTAGCAAGAATTGATGGGCTGATTAGCCGGTTGTGAAGTCATTGTATGCTTTTCTACGTCCCAAATGGCAACCTGTTCCCTATGGAACCTGGTCAAAAGTAGTGCACTACATAGGGTACAGGGTGCAATTTGGGACACACCCGTTGTGTTGCGTAACAATCACCAGCTATTTTATCGTGAGCCCTCGACATCCTGATCACACGCCAGGAAGTAAAGAAAGGGTAAGAGGGAGAGGGGGGGGGGGACTTAATCAGCTTCATTCAACTCCATCAGACATTCTCCTAGGTGTTCGGTGACAAAGGAAATCCACAGTATATGGAAGAGTCTAGAGACGAGTGGGAGAGACTGTTGAGAGAGAGAATGACGAAAGAGAAGAGGGTTTGGGGGATAGAGACGAAGAGAATGAGCGACAGAAATGAGGAGGACTGAGAGCTGATGTTGTCAAAGATACACAGAACATGTTAGAGCAGCCATTTATGAAATTACGATAGCAAGATCATTACCAAGGGAAGGTTTGTCCCTTTTGAGTAACTGAGTGAATGAATGACGTAGACTCATCATCACCTAAAGCTGGAATACTAGTTGCTACATCCATTTTTGGAATGATCAATTAATGATTCATACCCATTGTTTCTTGAAGAATATAACTTATAAATGCCATGAGCTTAGTTCAACTGTCATACACCCATCAGAACCCAAAATATAAGCTTGTTTTACAATGTAAATGTAAATAAACACTGTATAGCCTAAAAACATGGTTAAAACTATCATTTTGATATCATGGATGGTCAGTCCTTGCATCCATAGCTATGTCTATGAATGTGAGAGTGGTTACATTTCTCCAGGCCCATCCCTCAGCTTTTTACCAAAACAGAGCCTGATTGACTACTTTGTTATTGTTTCAATTAAGGATTATAGATTTTAGAGATCCCTCCAATGTTGTCTGCTGCTTAGCAAATGACCTACTTTACATTAGTCACATAATAGAGTCACTCAAAGCATGATAGCTATCATGTAAGTAACCAACATTTTAAGAACCATTTTAGGGGCAAATCCAGAAATGTCTACTTAGTCTCCAATCACCTCATCAAGTCTCATCAGTTCATGACTAAGTGAACATTTTACATAAGTGGAAGTTAGGATTCATCCCATAGTGAATAGCAGTTTGTTGGTTAACTCTTAAGTATGTAAGCCCCTCAGTTTCAACGGGTATGACGCCTCTGTCTGCAGACACCATCACTATCTGTCTGAGGCAGGAAATCCACGGAAACGATGTCTTTCAAAAGACTACACAGCTGTCAAGGGTAGAGTAGAGAAATAGTAATTCATATTTAATATCGACAAAGTGACAATTCAAAAGTAAAATACTTACAGAAGAGCACCATTTCCATGCTGATAGCGGTGGTAAATTATCTTCAGACCTGTCATTTGTGCTACTCATAAAACAGGTATCAAACGACTGGAGGATTCTCCGTGGTGACATTCGGAAAGTTGGTTTACAACCACTTTGATATTTCAAACGAGCCCAGGTTTAAACATGTCATCTTTGAACATTCACCGAGTTTATGCAGGATGTCAGAAATCAAACAGTAACTTTAAAGGGGCTGGAATACACTTTCATCTAGTGCATTTTTTGCACCTAAATCCGACACAGCCCAGGCTTGCAAGCTGCCATAAACTCAAACGTTTGAGGACATTTCTACAACATCTCTTTTATGCTGTATGTATCCATCAGTCTCTCGATCCATAAAACACCACAGGTGTAATATAGAATACCAATACCAATTACCAGTGCATATATCAACTATAAAACAGTGTACTGATAGACCTATGACAAATCTGATGGCAAATTGAATACATAGTCTCAAACTTACTTCCATCTCTCTTCTAGAAAGAGTATAATATGTATAATACGTCACTCTAAAGAGTATTGCTCATTCACTAAGGATGAATATGGATATGAATGAATATCTCTTCGTCCTCAGCACCTCACACTATTGGCCTGTCCATCACTATGCGAGAGATGGAGAATAACACATCACCCAATACGCCTGGAAGGCCCTTGCCAATGCCACAGTACTCATAATGAAATATTAATCTGCGTTTCTCCACTAATGATAATGCACTATCAAGCATGAGTTGGTTGGAGTGAGCCAGGCAATTCCCCCATCACACAGCTTTTAGAGAGGATAACCCCACTATTAGGACTCCACAAATGAGATTTGTATCTGCGAATCACAAAGTGGATAAAGTCTGCTGGTCCACTCGTGCTTATTCATTCTTTACATCCCCAAATCCCTCAGATTGTTGTACTCTGGACCCTTCAGCTCTGTATTACATATCGTATGAGCAAATTCATGAGAAAGGTATAAGACACGAGTCTGTACAAGGAACTAGACTTGTCTGTCTGTTTGTGTTACTGTCTCTCACTCTCCCAACCCTCTCTCACCACTCCTCCAACATTTTTTCCAACCCCTCTCACACACAGGCACGCACACACACAACACACACACACACACCACACTTCGCCTCTCTCTGAGTCATAAGCACTTGTGAACAGGACAAAATGGTAAAAGTGATTGCCCACACAAAAGAGATGTCCTTATGCAAAGCTCTTGAATTAATTCTAGCTGCATTGAGGTTACATTGCCATGAAGTCAATATGTCTCTTCAGATTCCATCCTCACAAGCATGCACACAAAGGTATCCCCTCCTATGATACTTGCCTTTTGAAATACAATACATCAAATCTACAGAGGCAGTCCTAATGATTGACAGAAAGTTTTTTCATTTGGCTTCAAAAGGAACGTGGCAGTGTCTGAACACACAATCCGAGTCTATTTGACTTTTAAATTAATTTCAGTCTGGGGAAAAATTTTCTGTTTAAAATATTAAGAAAAGCCTCAATTCAGTGGGAGATATCGTAGCAAATGTAATGAAATCACAGATCTTATCCTTGGAGAGAGCCCTATTGTCAATATTGATTTAAAACACAGAGGCACCTAGCAGAGTGGAATCCTCTTATCCACTAAGAGAAAGCAGAAAATCAACTAAAATGTTGCTTCCATCCATAAGGGATTGAACAGGATAGCAAACATCATTTTTGTGTGTGTTTAATGGTATTTAAAATGACCTCAATACCAGTTTGTATAATGCAAAGTAGCATTTGAAACATGTTCAAATTAGGTACATACAGTTTAGTGCGATGCTCAGTGGGCATTTGTGTGAGGACAAGACATGGTCTGGATTTAAATGCTGTTAGGTGTGTTGAAAACCCAGGCTAGTATGGTAACTCTCAAACACTGGATGAATCCTCTGCAACATGGTACCACTGGTGCCAAGTTCATGAATAAGGGGAAGAGGGTCAAAGAGAAAGAGCATCTCATACTCTCTCCATCCCCACATAACCTCAAGGTAGTACACTTTATCTATTACACTATGTAATGATGTTCCACTCTATGGACTCTTTGGTTTGCTTTTGCTTTCCTATCCGTACAGTTAATTCTCATTGTTTTCCAGAATGGACTCCAGTGTGCCAGTGTGTGGGCTCCAGAGGAGAGTAAGGACGGGGCAGCCCAGCCAGCAGGCTCCTGGCACGGGCCTTCTGCCCATTAGACTTGACAGAGGGAACAGATGGAGCTCTCCGAATGGGGAGGTCTCACGTCCGCTCCAAGCCCTTGGAGCCCCGGTCTGGCCCAAGCAACGCCAGTCACCATGAATTCAATACAGCCAGCTGTGCATGGCCCCTGCAATTCCATCAAAGCAATTGGCCCATTCTTTTATTGTCCAAGCCTTAATCCATAATCCCTAGGACAACCTGTGCTTCGTGGAATGTGTGTGTGTGCGTGTGTGTGTTACCCACCTTGGGTGATACAATAGCCACAATAAAAAGAGAGCAGATTTGAGTAATAGACTAAGTCGGTGGCTCGGTCCCTATTGATACTGCTGTTGTAATTGCACAAAACGAAATGGATGTTATTAAATGATAAGGGTTGTGCTATACCCTCTGAATGAAGTGGCCATTTTACTGTGGACCCTCTCGCTCTGGTATTGATAACTATATTTTATACACTGTGATTTATTCAGCAAAGCTCCAATTTTATAGCTTCGTGACTAGTGCTGAGTAATTAACCTACATTTCCGTTTTTTATTAAACAATTAATTGACCGATGTCAGTTCAATTACTTGAATTCCATTAAAATGTTTTGTTTATTGTTAGCCCAACGCGCTGTTTCAAGTCAATAACTATGTGGGACGCTGGGCTGAAGGAAGTTGTAGTTTTCAGTAAGAAAATATTCAGTGTAGTTCAGCTCAAAAATGTGGTAATTAACTACAATGACAATAACCCATTGTCCCTGTTTTTTCCATCTCAGACAGAGACAGATCAGCGAAGAAGAAGCGAGAGGTTTCACTCTCGTCAAAATCTTTCCACAATAAGCCAAATGCATTTCTATGGGCTTATTTTGAACATAAGCTTGTCGCCTGCCTTCCCACCTTTGGGACAACAACTCCCATTGTTAGGGCGGAGACATGAGCATCTCGTCATTAAAGTATATACAGATCTCTGGACGGATACACTTTTACTCCTGCTCTGTTAAGTTAGATACGTACACAGACCGTATAAGAGAGGAATGTACACAACACAAAGACGAGAGGGACAGAGACGTGAAAGTGTGCCTTATCTACTTAGAAGAACTAGTCAAATGATTGCGTCAGACAGCTCTGCAGCATGCTTAGGCAGCCTAGCTAAATAGGATAACTAAAGACAATATGGGGAGCACATAGGTTAGATGGTCTGGATGGCTGACTGATACTGCCTGAGCAGAGATGAGATTATGACTTTAACAAATAAAAAAGTAAGTAATATACACAACTGAAATATTTTCCTATTTTTCTATTGATGTCTACCCAATGTGGCCCTAACAGAGACAATGAAATAATGTTTTGGCAATTGAATGTTCACGATTTTTGGCTTTGGAATTTCCATTAAAAGGTCTAAAATCATTGTAATTGTCACACCCTGGCTCTGGGGACTCTATATGTTGAGCCAGGGTGTGTAGATTCCATGTGTTTATGTTCTGTGTGGGAGTTCTAGTTGTTGCTTTTCTATGTTGGCCAGAGTGGCTCCCAATCAGAGGCAACGAGTGTCAGCTGTTGCTGGTTGTCTCTGATTCGGAGCCATATTTAAACAGTCTGTTTCCCTTAGTGTTTGTGGGATCTTGTTTCCGTTTGGTTGTTTCTGTGTTAACCGTAGGACTGCACGTTTCGTTTATTGTTTTGTTGTTATATTATCACTGAAGATAATAAAGTTAAGTATGTTCGCAACTAACGCTGCGCATTGGTCTACTCTCTACGACGATCGTGACAGAAGATCCCACCATACCAGGACCAAGCAGCGTGTCCAGGAGCAGGCAGCCTGGACGTGGGAGCAAATATTGGACGGGCAGGGGTCCTGGACCTGGGAGGAAATCCAGGCCGGGATGGATCGCCGTCCATGGAGGGAGACGGTAGAGGCGCGACGGAGAGAGGAGCAACGGCGTCAACAGTGTCGTCGTCGGACGGACGAGCGGCAACCCCAAAAAAATTTTAGGGGGGGGCATACGGCATGGGCGACGGGGCAGCAGGAGGCAGCCACAGGGCGTATTAGGAGGTTAGGTGAGGAGGCCACCAGGTTAAGGGGGCTATTGGTGCAGAGGGAGCAGGAGTTAGTGGTGCAGAGGGTAGAGTTACTGGAGGCGATAAGGGAGAAGGTGAGAATAGAGGCACGGCGAGAGGAACTAGGTAGGCAGCTGAGGGAGCGGAGGGTTATGACGAAACCCAGTCCCGCTCCTCACACCAAGCAAGTGGTGTGCGTCACCAGTCCGGTCCGGCCCGTTCCTGCTCCCCGCACTAAGTTAATGGTGAGCGTCGCCAGTCCGGCCCGACCTGTTCCTGCCCCTCGCACCAAGCCTAGGGTGCGCGTCGCCAGCCCGGCCCAGCCTGTTCCTGTTCCTGTCCCTCGCACCAAGCCTATGGTGCGCGTCGCCAGTCCGGCCCGGCCTGTTCCTGCTCCCCGCACCAAGCCTACGGTGCGCGTCGCCAGCCCGGCCCGGCCTGTTCCTGCTCCACGCACCAAGCCTACGGTGCGCGTCGCCAGCCTGGCCCGGCCTGTTCCTGCTCCCCGCACCAAGCCTACGGTGCGCGTCGCCAGCCCGGCCCGGCCTGTTCCTGCCACTCGCACCAAGCCTACGGTGCGCGTCGCCAGCCCGGCCCGGCCTGTTCCTGCCACTCGCACCAAGCCTACGGTGCACGTCGCCAGCCCGGCCCGGCCTGTTCCTGCCCCTCGCACCAAGCCTACGGTGCGCGTCGCCAGCCCGGCCCGGCCTGTTCCTGCCACTCGCACCAAGCCTACGGTGCGTGTCGCCAGCCCGGCCCGGCCTGTTCCTGCCACTCGCACCAAGCCTACGGTGCGCGTCGCCAGCCCGGCCCGGCCTGTTCCTGCCACTCGCAACAAGCTTATGGTGCGCGTCGCCAGCCCGGCCCGGCCTGTTCCTGCCACTCGCACCAAGCCTACGGTGCGCGTCGCCAGCCCGGCCCGGCCTGTTCCTGCCACTCGCACCAAGCCAGGGGTGCGAGTCGTCAGCCCGGTAAGGCCCGTTCCTGCTCCACGCACCAAGCCAGGGGTGCGCATCGTCAGCCCGGTCCGGCCCGTTGCTGCTCCACGCACCAAGCCTGGGGTGCGCATCGTCAGCCCGGTCCGGTCCGTTCCTGCTCCACGCACCAAGCCAGGGGTGCGCGTCGTCAGTCCGGCACAACCCGTGCCTGGGTCACCGGTGCCTGATCAGGTACCGGTCAGCTGCTCCACAACGGAGCTTAAGCAATCCGCTCCTTCGATGTCCAGTCCAGCTCCAGCCAGCGGGGCCAGACCAGACCAGGGGCGCTACGGGGGGATTATTGAAGGGTGGTGGTCAAGCCCGGAGCCGGAACCGCCTCCGAGGAGGAATGCCCACCCAGCCCTCCCCTGTTTGGGTTTTGTTGAGGCGCGGTCGCAGTCCGCGCCTTTGGGGGGGGGGGTACTGTCACACCCTGGCTCTGGGGACTCTATATGTTGAGCCAGGGTGTGTAGATTCCATGTGCTTATGTTTTGTGTGGGAGTTCTAGTTGTTGCTTTTCTATGTTGGCCAGAGTGGCTCCCAATCAGAGGCAACGAGTGTCAGCTGTTGCTGGTTGTCTCTGATTGGGAGCCATATTTAAACAGTCTGTTTCCCTTAGTGTTTGTGGGATCTTGTTTCCGTTTGGTTGTTTCTGTGTTAACCGTAGGACTGCACGTTTCGTTTATTGTTTTGTTGTTATATTATCACTGAAGATAATAAAGTTAAGTATGTTCGCAACTAACGCTGCGCATTGGTCTACTCTCTACGACGATCGTGACAGTAATGTCATTATTTCCCAAAAAAATTATCAAACCTAATCCAAACCGATCTCAAAAAGCATTAATCGCTCAGCACTATTTGTAACAGCTACAGTAGTGATTTTGACACACTTCCATTCAATTTTGTAAAAACAGACAACATTTCTGAACCCCTGGATTCAAATTAATAATTAGTATCCTACTACTACTACTGTGTCAAAAGAGCCAACTGTAAGGTTCTGTATTTATTTTCTTAGTTTACCTTGTGTTCTTGAACGTATCCCTGTTTCTTTGTGTTTTTGAACGTAGCCCTGTCTTTCATGTTTGTTCATTGATTTCACCTGTGTTAGTTACTCACCTGGTCTCATCAGCTCCTTATTTAGTTCAGTTCATTCTGTTTGTGCCTTGTGAGGTATTATTCATTTTGACTCTACTAAGCCTTTTCCTAGCTTGTTTGTGAGAACCAGTTATAGCCTTCAAGCCTAGTTTTGATTCACCTGCCTGTTTGCCAACCTGTGTATGACCATTGCCTGCCTGTGACCACGATTCCTGCCTTCTGTGAAGGTGAAATAAACACCTGTCGCGCTCTGCGCGTGAATCTACACCTTTTTCTCTCTGAGTATTCATTACACCATCGTAGCTGTAGTGGTCTACTGTAGTACAACTCTAGTACTACTTCACCTACTATATCAAAGGTAATATGTTGAGACTAGAGTTTGCTCTCAAACAGAATCAACATTCCCAGTTGACTGAACTTACTGAGTTAATGTGCCGGGCATATGCTAAACGAGTGCCAGATGGTAATAATTTTGGCCACTCATTTCCAAGACATGATGCACGCAACATTGCAAATGCTACAGTGACTCTTTACATAGAGGAGTACGTCAGTCGTTTTTGGTAAGTATGCCTAGTAACCAACAATACTTTTAAAACACTTTCAATAATTTCCATAAATCGCTGCAATCCGCCAATTTTAGTGAGGGTGCATCTGTCCTGACTTGATAATGCACCTACTGTAATGACACTGTTGGAGGGAGGCAAAGACTGATGGACTTTTGTAGTCAAAGGGATACAATTGTATTTGGAAGCATTTAATTGTCCAACTCACAGCATTGTTGACAATTACCATTCCTCCCACATTCACAAAATATTGGATGAGTCCATCCAGCCCCTCTATTTAAAAATGTCTGTCAAATGAAGATTAGGCAAACTCTTTCCGATATCTCTATTTTCACCTGTCTGTTATAGAACTCAAATTGGTTTGTTTTGTCCAAGCAGGAGGCTCTATTCAAAAAGCACAAACTCCCTTTTACATTGTTATTTGTGCAGGTTTCTCCACAGGCATATTTTAATCAATATACATTTTAATGACTCTCCTGGATGAGGCAGACGGCTCCTGTATGTTTTCTTATAGATAATGAAACAAATTAAGTTCTGGTTTTAATTTGTTTGTGTTTACGATTGCATTTTTCCAGGAGTTTTCAACTGAAGTTGCCACCCTCTAGCTCAGTGGAAGTTTTACATGGAACTCCTGCTTACCTTGAAGAAAAGTCAGAAAAGACTGCTAAGGATATGTGCTCCTACTACAGCCTCACTGGACAAACACACACACAGTATTTCCACCTTGTGTATTTCGTTTTCTTTTTCCTCTGTCCTCTTAGCCGAGCCGACCCGTAGTAAGTGTCCATTATTTTACCCTTTGCCGAAATGCCTTAATAACCTCCATAATCTGCTCAGTTGTTTCTCATTTCTTATTCCTCATCGATTTTCATCATTATTCATAAATCCCTCCATGAATCAACCTCAGCTGCCCGCTCACACACTCCGGGTGATGTTACAGCACCCGATCGATTGAATGCCCTGAGCACACCAAGAACAGTGCACTCTTACTATTCAATATAGTACAGTATACCTCATGCATGCTAAGATGTTTCATTGAATTTCATAGTTGGACTCACACACTGGATAGTTTCAGATGTGGTGCTTTAGAAATGTGTTCGGTGCATGTGTATAGGATTTAAGTACAGTAATGTCTCAAGCTGTACCATAACATTTGATGTTCTGCATGTAGTAGGAATTGGAAAACAAAAAACTTGCTATCTGCAATCACAGCAATTTCCTCTTAATGGACCTCAGTGTCAGTGATGTTTCACAAGGATCACAATCTGGTGAGACTGCCATGGGGGAGCGATAGCCTCGGGGGATTAACAACTTGGAAGATGGAAGCAATGATAAATGTGGCCTTGATGGAGCCCTGTTTGAATCTAACAAATGTAAATATACTCAGGTTCATTCCTCTTGCTGTTCTTGCAATTGATCCAAGTTGGTTTGTGAATAACTGGCCTAGCTAATCCATTATGTTTAGGTTTCATCAAAGCTATTTGGGAGTTTTAATGAAATGTAGCCTACACCTTGCTCTAAATATTCTACAAGAAAATAGGTATAGAACATTTGCAAGGAATCTCTCTTAGAATACATCCGTTCAAAAAGGCTGAGCGAGAATTATTCTTGGGGGTTTAGAAGGCCTTTCACAACATCCCACAGATCACCTGATGATATTTACTCTGTGGCCAGGCTGCAGATTGGGCTAGCTGAGTGCATAGGAATGAGCGGAGCAGGAGTTCACGCCATGCTACGCCTGTAAAACAGTACTAGAGTACCTGAGGGTGGACCAGTTTAGTGGATTAAGGAGTGCCTTAGCGCCGGTGGAGTCTCCTGAGACACCGGGCTAAATCAATGCACTCGCGCTCTCTGGGATGCTTTACAGGTTATGCAAATAAACAAGGCTCCAATGTGACATTTTGAAAGCCCACGATGGATAACCCCTATTAGCCGAGGCTTTGACAGATCTTAAAAGGTACTTTCCCCTCCCATGATAGATGTTTATTTTACACTACCCCCTCTTTTTAAATGATTTGTGGTCGAGAGTGGGGGTTGACGGTTAGTTGTAATTAGGAATAAAACAAATTCCCGCCCTCTCGGTTTGAAGTGCGGAGACCATCTGTGAAATGGAATTGGGGCATGCAGTGCGGCTGTCAAGAAGCATAGCTCTCATAGTCAGCTCTCTACATGTACAGTATGTAGGTTTCCCACTGCCTCTGACCAAACAAGCAACCTCTGAAGGCTGAAACCCAGATCATGTTTATCACTCCCTGTTTTTATAGTGTAGGTATTGTAGTTTGTATTTATGAGATCACACATGAGATTACTGCGGCAGCTAAATTACATATCATTGCTGTTAACTTCCGAGGTCCAGGGCGTACTGCTATGATACAGAGGTAGCCTATACCTTTAGTTTAAGGTGATGGTGGAAAATACACACTGTAACAGCGAGCAGACTATTTTTCTGATCATAAAGTGTCAATCCAGGGTAGAGATAAAACATTTACTTTATCAAAACAGGTTGCATTTGGTGTGTATTATTTTAGAACTACACGTTGACCTCTCCTACAAAAACAAAAACTGCACTTCTACATTTAACCAATAAAATGACAGCAACAACATGAAACACCTTAGTATTAGACAGTAAAAGCTCCTGCCAGATGTAGTCAGGAAAAAGCAGATTGTTGATGGACTTTCTGACAGACACCAGCCCTCAATCAGAGGTTGCATGCAAAATCACTGGATGTCACCAGCAATTATGACTGTAATGTCCTCCAAATTACTGCATTTTCTCTGCCTAAAAACACTTCAAACATTGACAGTTTGGTAGGTGTTCAGAGAGAACTTGCATTCATTCACTTACAGTATTGTGCTTCTACCTGTCTCTGCAAACAGACTTCTGCCACCAAATGCATTACTTCCTAAATCTTTGTATCTGTGAGGTAAAATAGGAAAACCAGAGAAAAGCTTTCATACTACAGTACGGCCCATAGGAAAACAGTCAAATGAAGTTGAATGTTTGGGGAAATTAATAGTTACTCTCTGTCCATGAAGCAGAAAGAGAGTAAAGTCACTAGGGAGTTTCTTCTGCTTGCGACAAAGGGCCTGCCCTGAGTCATAAATACTTAAAAAGGTGGCACCACAATAAAAGTTGAAAAGCTCAAAATACAACATGAAAGTTGAAAGGAGCAAAGCTATGATAATTCCTGGATATTGTTCAGTATATTCCATGCTGTTTACCAGTGATCTAGTTCATTTTTTCCAGCAGCATGCAATGTTTTGAAACAGGAAACCTGCTTATTAACAGTGCATGAATGTAAATCAACTTTTGCATATTACGTGGATAGTCAATGTCATGACTTGCCCTGATTGGGTTGAGGATCAAACATGCCAGCTAGGCAAAGGTTTGAACACCCCCTTTCCTGGGGGCCAGTTTTATGACCGGTCGTAAATACCGTGCAGACTTTCCCTTCCTTGCCATGAAGAGAAAGGACCCCTTTGTTAACAAAGGAAGTCTTCCCGCCAAGACTCTAACATCCAAAATTGGATTATGAAACAATATTCCTACTTAAAAGAATGTGGGAAATGGTTGGTGGGGACTTAAAGAACAATCATGTCAAATTCGTTACTATGTTGTGATGTCATTAAAGACGGTGAAACAACATGACTGTATCTCTGGGGGGCTACACTTCCCAGTTATGAGTCAGTGCCACACCCAGATGAGCACAAACATGATGGAACGCCCCTTTTACCCCGAGTGCATAAAAAGCCTCATGAAGAAATTCACCTCAAACTACCAGAGGGGGACCACAACGATGATCCACAACCAGGACATCCGGTGGTCATTTTTATGGTGGGTTCCAACTTGCAGAATCCTTCCAAGGTTGAATACACCAGAGGCGGACTGTCATGACTCTCTCCTTGGTAAGGATCAATGGTGCCAGATCAGCTTGGCAAATGGCTGACAGATAGTCAGACCCCCCCCCCTCTCTCCCACAGGAGAGGAGAAGGGGGAGTTGGGCTGGTTTTATGAATTAACAGCCGGTCATAAATAGTTTGCAGAAAAGGACTCCTTTTGGATTCTAGTATGGGAAGAAATAAATCACTTTGTTACAGAGAGACTCTTGCCACCTAAAAACTCTAACGTCAAAAGATTGGACATTGGAACATTATTCCTGACCTCCAAGTGTTTGGAATTGTCAGTGTAGATCTAAAGAATAATCATGTCATATTGTTTATTATTTTGTGATGTCATTAAGGATGGTATCAAGTAATAACTGTAACTCGGAAAGTGAACATATTCTATCTATCAAGTTTACATCTAAATGTTGTATAAAATATATGATTAAGTATGAGAGTATTTTGGTGAAGATAGGAATGTGATTTTAGTCTTCTAATGAGATAATAGTTTTTCATATAAACTATGCACAGTGACTAGCCACGCCCCGAGTGACATCAGAAATCGTGTCATCACGATGGAATGCCCCTTTTACCCAGAGGGCATAAAAAGCCTTGAAAAACAAATCAACCTTTAGACCAGCAGACGTGAAACGTGAGCCAAACGTTGCAAATGGTTGAATTTCTACCAGACCAGTAAGCCCCACAGCTTAAAATGGTTGACACTCTACAAGACCAAGAAGCGTGAAGCTGAAGCTACACGTTACAAAATGGTTAGACTAGAAAGACCAGAAAACGTGAGACGTTAGTCCACATGTTTGAAATGGAGTTACTCTGAAACTCTCAACCTCTACATGGGGCGAAGAAGAAGACAATGCACTAGACCTTATCATTTCAGTCTGCAGCTGGCATGTATAGTCGTCTAGAGAACTTTCACTAAAGACACGAGAGAGGAGAGGACAATCCCTCTCAGACAACCGCTGGTACATCTGTAGTAATCATTCTAACCACCACTACGACCAGAAACTCTACCAAGGACATTGGGATCTCTGGTGGGCAAACCAGAGTCCTACATCATCAACTCAACTATCGAGGACAGCAACACGTAAATACATGTTGCATTTCTAATCCGAATAGGCAATTATTAGGGTGCATAAGTATTATGATTACTATGAGCGTAGTTTCCAAAGTAACTATGATAGTTTGAATCTCTGTCTCTCCCTTTGATTCTGACCCCTCCACTACCCAAGCATTCATGCTAATGTTAGTCCAGTCTACTAGGGACCTGTTTTCATTGTATTACGTTAGTAATCAATAACCTATGTGTGTTTGTATTGTTATTATTTAGTTAGTTAGTAAATAAATAATTAAGCCAATTTGTGTATTACTGATTCATCAATCAGGTTAGGGTTCTTGCAGGTTCAAGGATTATGCGACATTCAGAATGAGGCTGATAAGAGGTAATTATTTGATAAGTGACTGTTATCAATATATAACATATATCTTCTAAGAGTTTAATTCGGGAGATAATAACTTGTTAAACTACTTATTCCGTTAAACAACTTCCCAAATTCCTAATGAGTTAATTGTTACATGATTAATTTAATCGAGTGACAATTAAACACAGTTAGGTGATTGGATAAATAACAGTCATACATTAAAGTAAGTCACGTCACGACATCAAGTTATATGCACTTTATTGGAAGAAATGTTACTCACCCTTGTGTATCTCTCCAGATCTTGTAGCCCTATATCCAGCCCCCCAGTTTATGAACTGATACACAAAACAGCGCTGGATTCAAAACGTAGAGTTTTTCAATTTAAATTATTATACAAAATTCTTGCAACCAAGAGAATGTTATATATATGGGGGATACAACCATCCCAGCTCTGCATATTTTTCTGTGAAGAGACAGAATCATTAGATAATTTGTTTTGGTACTGTCCATATGTACAGTGGGGGAAAAAAGTATTTAGTCAGCCACCAATTGTGCATGTTCTCCCACTTAAAAAGATGAGAGAGGCCTGTAATTTTCATCATAGGTACATGTCAACTATGACAGACAAAATGAGAAGAAAAAAAATCCAGAAAATCACATTGTAAGATTTTTAATGAATTTATTTGCAAATTATGGTGGAAAATAAGTATTTGGTCAATAACAAAAGTTTCTCAATACTTTGTTATATACCCTTTGTTGGCAATGACACAGGTCAAACGTTTTCTGTAAGTCTTCACAAGGTTTTCACACACTGTTGCTGGTATTTTGGCCCATTCCTCCATGCAGATCTCCTCTAGAGCAGTGATGTTTTGGGGTTGTCGCTGGGCAACACGGAATTACAACTCCCTCCAAAGATTTTCTATGAGGTTGAGATCTGGAGACTGGCTAGGCCACTCCAGGACCTTGAAATGCTTCTTACGAAGCCATTCCTTCGTTGTCCGGGCGGTGTGTTTGGGATCATTGTCATGCTGAAAGACCCAGCCACATTTCATCTTCAATGCCCTTGCTGATGGAAGGAGGTTTTCACTCAAAATCTCACGATACATGGCCCCATTCATTCTTTCCTTTACACGGATCAGTCGTCCTGGTCCCTTTGCAGAAAAACAGCCCCAAAGCATGATGTTTCCACCCCCATGCTTCACAGTAGGTATGGTGTTCTTTGGATGCAACTCAGCATTCTTTGTCCTCCAAACACGACAAATTGAGTTTTTACCAAAGTGTTCTATTTTGGTTTCATCTGACCATATGACATTCTCCCAATCCTCTTCTGGATCATCCAAATGCACTCTAGCAAACTTCAGACGGGCCTGGACATGTACTGGCTTAAGCAGGGGGACACGTCTGCACTGCAGGATTTGAGTCCCTGGCGGCGTAGTGTGTTACTGATGGTAGGCTTTGTTACTTTGGTCCCAGCTCTCTGCAGGTCATTCACTAGGTCCCCCCGTGTGGTTCTGGGATTTTTGCTCACCGTTCTTGTGATAATTTTGACCCCACGGGGTGAGATCTTGCGTGGAGCCCCAGATCGAGGGAGATTATCAGTGGTCTTGTATGTCTTCCATTTATAATAATATAATAATATAATAATAATATATATAAAAATGTTTATCTTTAATTTACAATATGTAGAATCTATGAGAATAGAAAGGTTCAGAACTTTTGTGAAACATCACAACACAGATGGCGTAGCAGTGCGGTCGTGTACTCTTGTGTCCGTGTAAATAGCCAGTTTTTTATTTTTTTGTCTTTTGTTGTATATATTCCCCTATCACACTTTTCATCCTTCTACTTTCCTGCAACTCGCCTCACTCAATGTGAAACGGATTCTATTATTTACTTGTGGTCCTCTGTAGCTCAGCTGGTAGAGCACGGCGCTTGTAACGCCAAGGTAGTGGGTTCGATCCCCGGGACCACCCATACACAAAAAAAAAATAATTATGCACGCATGACTGTAAGTCGCTTTGGATAAAAGCGTCTGCTAAATGGCATATTATTATTACTTACCTTTTATCTAGAATCTCCAGTTGAAACTAGCTAGCCAGCTAACTAGCTACTTGCTATAGCGGTTTTCAACCAGAACATCAGATTTTCAGCCGGAATAACTGAATCACTGGACCTTAAAACCGGATCGCAACCAGCTAGCCGCAACCGAATGGATGTTGCTGTTGGCTAATCACCACTGCCCCCGAAGCAATCACCAGTGAGCCTTGAGCTAGCCTCAAGCCAGGCCCATATCCCGGCTATCTACCTCTCTGTCTACCGGATGGGAGTAGCCAGCTAACTAGCTACTTGCTATTAGCCACCGTTAGCAGTTTTTTTTTTTACCATTGTCCGTTGCCTGCACTACCTACCAGCCAGCTCTAGCCTGGACTATTATCGGCCAGTCTGCACAGCGCGTTATCGACCCAAAACATATCGGATTTTCTGCCGGAATCACTGAATCACTGGACCTTTAACACCGGATCATCGCAACTAGCTAGCTGCAACCGAATGGATGTTGTGGTTGGCTAATCAGCCTTGAGCTAGCCTCGAGTCAGGCCCATCCACCGGCTATCTACCTCTCTGTCAATTGGACGGGACCTCCTAGTGTCGACACAGAGCCCCGCCGATCCATCACGACTGGTCTGCCGACGTAATCGTCTGTGGTTTCAACAGGCTTCCCGTTGCGACGACCACGAAGATCCATCTGCTAGCCCCGGCCCGCTAGCCCACGCAATTCAACAGCCTTGCTTCCTAATCGCCTGTGCTGTAGCATCAATCTGAACTGCTCTCGGACTCACATTGCTGTTACCTGGACCTTATGATCACTCAGCTGCACAGCTGATGCCTGCTGGACTGTTCCTTTACACGGTACCCTGTCCTGTTTTATCTGTTTAGCCTCAGCCCAAACTTTCATCGCCATTACCAGTTGTTGTCTTAGCTCTCTCGAATAACACCTGTGATTGCTTTATGCCTCTCTCCCATGTCAATATGCCTTGCCTATTGCTGTTCCAGTTAGTTCTTATTATACAATTTCACTGTAGAGCCCCAAGTCCCTCTCAAACTGCCTCAAATAGCTCCTTTGTTCCACCCCCCATACACGCGGAGACCGGCTCAAACGGTGCCTCCAGTGATGCTATCTCTTTCATTGTTACCCAACGCTTAGGTTTACCTCCACTGTACTCATATCCTTCCATATCCTTGTCAGTACATAATGCCCTGAATCTATTCTACAACGCCCGGAAATCTGCCCCCTTTATTCTCTGTACCCAACGCACTAGAAGACCAGTTCTTAAAGCCTTTAGCCGTATCCTTATTCTAGTCCTCCTCTGTTCCTCTGGTGATGTAGAGGTTAACCCAGGTCCTGCAGCACCCAGTATCACTCCTACTCCCCAGGCGCTATCATTTGTTGACTTCTGTAACCGTAAAAGCCTTGGCTTTTTGCATGTTAACATCAGAAGCCTTCTTCCTAAATTTGAGTTATTCACTGCATTAGCACACTCCGCCAACCCTGATGTTCTAGCAGTGTCTGAATCCTGGCTTAGGAAGGGCACCAAAAATTCAGAAATGTCCATCCCCAACTACAACATTTTCCATCTAGATAGAACTGCCAAAGGGGGTGGAGTTGCAATCTACTGTAGAGATAGCCTGCAGAGCTCTATCATACTATAAAGGTCTGTGCCCAAACAGTTTGAGCTCCTACTTCTAAAAATCCACCTTTCCAGAAATAGCGTACCTTCTCCGCTATGCAATCTGGTTTCCGAGCTGGTCATGGGTGCACCTCAGCCACGCTCAAGGTCCTAAATGATATTATAACCGCAATCGATAATAGACAGTACTGTGCAGCCGTCTTCATCGACCTGGCCAAGGCTTTCGACTCTGTCAACCACCGCATTCTTATTGGCCTTGGTTTCTCAAATGACTGTCTCGCCTGGTTCACCAACTACTTCTTAGATAGAGTTCAATGTGTCAAATAGGAGGGCCTGTTGTCTGGACCTATGGCAGTCTCTATGGGGGTGCCACCGGGTTCAATTCTCGGGCCGACTCTTTTCTCTGTGTATATCAATGATGACGCTCTTGCTGCTGGTGACTCTCAAATCCACCTCTACGCAGACGACACCATTTTGTATACATCTGGCCCTTCATTGGACACTGTGTTAACAAACCTCCAAACGAGCTTCAATGCCATACAACACTCCTTCCGTAGCCTCCAACTGCTCTTAAACACTAGTAAAACTAAATGCATGCTCTTCAATCGAACGTTGCTGGCACCCGCCCACCCGACTAGAATCACTACTCTCGGCGGGTCTGTCCTAGAGTATGTGGACAACTACAAATAACTAGGTGTCTGGTTAGACTGTAGACTATCCTTCCAGACTCACATTAAGCATCTCCAATCCAAAGTTAAATCTAGAATCGGCTTCCTATTTCGCAACAAAGCCTCCTTCACTCATGCTGCCAAACATGCCCTCAATAAACTGACTATCCTACCGATCCTTGTCATTTACAAAATAGCCTCCAACACTATACTCAGCAAATTGGATGTAGTCTATCACAGTGCCATCCGTTTTGTCACCAAAGCCCCATATACTACCCACCACAGTGACCTGTACGCTCTTGTTGGCTGGTCCTCACTACATATCCGTCGCCAAACCCACTGGCTCCAGGTCATCTATAAATCACTGCTAGGCAAATCCCTGCCTTATCTTAGCTCATTGGTCACCATAGCAACACCCACCCGTAGTATGCGCTCCAGCAGGTATATCTCACTGGTCATCCCCAAAGCCAACACCTGCTTTGGCCGCCATTCCTTCCAGTTATCTGCTGCCAATGACTGGAATGAACTGCAAAAAATCTCTGGCTGAAGACTCTTATCTCCCTCACTAACTTTAAGCATCAGTTGTCAGAGCACCTTACCGATCACTGCACCTGTACACAGCCCATCTGTAATAAGCCCACCCAACTACCGCATCCCCATATTGTTATTTATTTTGCTCATTTGCACCCCAGTATCTCTATTTGCACATCATCTCTTGCACATCTATAATTCCAGTGTTAATACTAAATTGTAATTATTTTGCACTATGGCCTATTTATTGCCTTACCTCCATAACTTGCTACATTTGCACACACTGTATATATATTTTCTGTTGTATTTTTGACTTTATGTTTTGTTTACCCCATATATAACTCTGTGTTGTTGTTTTTTATCGCACTGCTTTGCTTTATCTTGGCCAGGTCGCAGTTGTAAATGAGAACTTGTTCTCAACTGGCTTACCTGGTTAAATAAAGGTTAAATAAAAATAAATAAATAAAACAGTTGAAAAATCTATGGCAAATAGAAATCAAAACTGGATGGTGTTCAGAGATTGAGTGGAGCTGAAGGATGGGACTAAAAACAAACAGAAGATAACTATTGTAAAATATAGTGTGTCGTGCAATGTACTGTATAACCTGGAAGTAGAAGCCTAAAAGTTGTTGTCCATTAGTTTACTCCAATTAGGGGAGGGATGGTAGGGTTAGGGGAAAATAATATTTTATATATATATATATATATATATATATATATATATATACCAAAAAATATATGGGGGATTGGAAATTATGCAGACAAGTACATGGAATGGATGAAGCCACAATCTATCTGCAATATTAAAGCTGATCTCCCCCCCGCCCCCCGCCCCCCGCCCCCGCCGAGTAAACATGCAACATGAGGGAGATTGGAAAAATCCCAAATAAATATGTCATTTCATTGTGTTTATACAGTATCTATTGTCACAGTCAGTCACTCAACATTTACGAACAATAAAGTCATGTTGCATCATCTCATTAACATCTGTATCGCACATGACCGACACTTCATCCTCATCACGGTTTGTTGCTCACTGGTTTATCTTGCCATTATCATTTTATTAGCATGCCTTAAAGCGGCCATCAAGGCTTCCAGTGGCGCCCACTCCGTGTACCTTACTGTATCGTATGGAGTAATTTCTCTACAGGGGAGTTCCATAGTCTGGTTATGGGTATATAAGGATGCAACCATGGAGACGGTTCATAAACTTTCATCAGCCCATTTACTCGCTGAGTCTTCCACTTTAGGTTCTCTATCATATAAGCATCCTTCCAAGGACTCCTTAGTCGCACACTGAATCACCTGGTGTGACAGTTGACGCAATAATTTTTGTTAAAGTGAAACTTCACCACTAGACACTATTTGGGGTGTTTTTCCAGTCTCCCTACATAATTATGAGTGTTTCAGACATAAATATGCACCATAGCAGTATTTGGGGGATTTTCACACCGGGAGAGTTCCACCAGTGATGTCATTGGTTGAGTGAGCCTGCTGTCTGTTCTAAAAATGTATGGCGTTTTGTAGCAATTATTGTGGCCTTTATGTTTCGCCGATTGCATGATCACGCTAGCAGCGAGTAGATACAGTGGGGAGAACAAGTATTTGATACACTGCCGATTTTGCAGGTTTTCCTACTTACAAAGCATGTAGAGGTCTGTAATTTTTATCATAGGTACACTTCAACTGTGAGAGACGGAATCTAAAACAGAAACTAAGAAAATCACATTGTATGATTTTTAAGTAATTAATTTGCATTTTATTGCATGACATAAATATTTGATCACCTACCAACCAGTAAGAATTCCGGCTCTCACAGACCTGTTAGTTTTTCTTTAAGAAGCCCTCCTGTTCCCCACTCATTACCTGTATTAACTGCACCTGTTTGAACTCGTTACCTGTATAAAAGACACCTGTCCACACACTCAATCAAACAGACTCCAACCTCTCCACAATGGCCAAGACCTGAGAGCTGTGTAAGGACATCAGGGATAAAATTGTAGACCTGCACAAGGCTGGGATGGGCTACAGGACAATAGGCAAGCAGCTTGGTGAGAAGGCAACAACTGTTGGCGCAATTATTAGAAAATGGAAGAAGTTCAAGATGACGGTCAATCACCCTCGGTCTAGGGCTACATGCAAGATCTCACCTCGTGGGGCATCAATGATCATGAGGAAGGTGAGGGATCAGCCCAGAACTACACGGCAGGACCTGGTCAATGACCTGAAGAGAGCTGGGACCACAGTCTCAAAGAAAACCATTAGTAACACACTACGCCGTCATGGATTAAAATCCTGCAGGGCACGCAAGGTCCCCCTGCTCAAGCCAGCGCGTGTCCAGGCCCGTCTGAAGTTTGCCAATGACCATCTGGATGATCCAGAGGAGGAATGGGAGAAGGTAATGTGGTCTGATGAGACAAAAATAGAGCTTTTTGGTCTAAACTCCACTCACTGTGTTTGGAGGAAGAAGAAGGATGAGTACAACCCCAAGAACACCATCCCAACCGTGAAGCATGGAGGTGGAAACATCATTCTTTGGGGATGCTTTTCTGCAAAGGGGCAGGACGACTGCACCGTATTGAGGGGAGGATGGATGGGGCCATGTATCGCGAGATCTTGGCCAACAACCTCCTTCCCTCAGTAAGAGCATTGAAGATGGGTCGTGGCTGGGTCTTCCAGCATGACAACGAACCGAAACACACAGCCAGGGCAACTAAGGAGTGGCTCCGTAAGAAGCATCTCAAGGTCCTGGAGTGGCCTAGCCAGTCTCCAGGCCTGAACCCAATAGAAAATCTTTGGAGGGAGCTGAAAGTCCGTATTGTCCAGCGACAGCCCCGAAACCTGAAGGATTTGGAGAATGTCTGTATGGAGGAGTGGGCCAAAATCCCTGCTGCAGTGTGTGCAAACCTGGTCAAGACCTACAGGAAACGTATGATCTCTGTAATTGCAAACAAAGGTTTCTGTACCAAATATTAAGTTCTGCTTTTCTGATGTATCAAATAGTTATGTCATGCAATAAAATGCAAATTAATTACTTAAAAATCATACAATGGGATTTTCTGGATTTTTGTTTTAGATTACGTCTCTCACAGTTGAAGTGTACCTATGACAAAAATTACATACCTCTACATGCTTTGTAAGTAGGAAAACCTGCAAAATCGGCAGTGTATCAAATACTTGTTCTCCCCACTGTATGATTGTCCTTGTTCAATAGAGGAATTGGCTTTTTAAAGAATACAACCTGACGAGAGCCCTACTTCCTTGTTCCGACCCTAGAAGGCAGGCATTTTAAAACGGGGGCGGTACTAGTTTCTACAGGTTCACAGGGAGTTATTTTACTGTGCACTGTCTATCTGAGATGGCTAGCAAAATAATTACAATTGCTGCTTTTGTTGTTGAGGCCATTTGAGCAATTCAACAGGAGATGTGAAAGGTCCATAACAACAATCTCCCCTTGAAAGTAACTTTCAACACCTCACTGCACCCCAAAACAGTTTTCCCTTTGTTGAACTGTAGTATTTATTATAGCCGTTAGTAGTATATTTTTCTTCTACTGTATATACAATGCATTCGGAAAGTGTTCAGACCCCTTGACTTTTTCCACATTGTGTTACGTTACAGCCATATTCTAAAATGGATTACATTGTTTTTTCCACCTCATCAATCCACACACAATACCCCATATCACAAAGCAAAAACAGTTTTTTGTTTTTTTGCAAATGTATTAAAAATAACAAACTGAAATATCACATTTACATAAGTATTCAGACCCTTTACTCAGTACTTTGTTTAAGCACCTTTGGCAGTGATTACAGCATTGAATCTTCTTGGGTATGACTCTACAAGCTTGGCACACCTCTATATGGGGAGTTTCTTCCATTCTTCTCTGCAGATCCTCTCAAGCTCTGTCAGATTGGATGGAGAGCGTCGCTGCACAGCTATTTTCAGGTCTCTCCAGAGATGTTCGATTGGGTTCAAGTCCGGGCTCTGGCTGGGCCACTCAAGGACATTCAGAGACTTGTCCCGAAGCCACTCCTGCGTTGTCTTGGCTGTGTGCTTAGGTTCATTGTCCTGTTGGAAGGTGAACCTTCACCCCAGTCTGAGGTCCTGAGGGCTCTGGAGCAGGTTTTCATCAAATATCTCTCTGTACTTTGCGCCGTTCATCTTTCTCTCGATCCTGACTAGTCTCCCAGTACCTGCCGCTGAAAAACATCCCCATAGCATGATGCTGCCACCACCATGCTTCACCGTAGGGATGGTGCCAGGTTTCCTCCAGACGTGAAGCTTGGCATTCAGGCCAAAGAGTTCAATCTTAGTTTAATCAGACCAGAGAATCTTGCTTCTCATGGTCTGAGAGTCCTTTAGGTGTTTTGGCAAACTCCAAATGGGCTGTCATGTGCCTTTTACTGAGGAGTGGCTTCTGTCTGGCCACTCTACCATAAAGCCCTGATTAGTGGAGTGCTACAGAGATGGTTATCCATCTGGAAGGTTCTCCCATCTCCACAGAGGAACTCTGGAGCTCTGTCAGAGTGACCATCGGGTTCTTGGTCACCTCCCTGACCAAGGCCCTTCTCCCTCGATTGCTCAGTTTGGCCGGACGGCCAGCTCTAGGAAGAGTCTTGGTGGTTCCAAACTTCTTCCATGTAAGAATGATGGAGGCCACTGTGTTCTTGGGGACCTTCAATGCTGCAGAAATGTTTTGATACCCTTCCCCAGATCTGTGCCTCGACACAATCCTGTCTCAGAGCTCTACGGACAATTCCTTCGACCTCATGGCTTGGTTTTTGCTCCGATATGCACTGTCAACTGTGGGACCTTATATAGACAGGTGTGTGCCCTTCCCAAATCATGTCCAATTAATTACATTTACCACAGGTGGAATCAAATCAAGTTGTAGAAACATCTCAAGGATGATCAATGGAAACAGGATGCACCTGAGCTCAATTTCGAGTCTCATAGCAAAGGGTCTGAATACTTATGTAAATAAGGCATTTCTGTTTTTTTATTTTTAATGCATTTGCAAAAATTTATAGAACCTGTTTTTGCTCTGGGGTATTGTGTGTAGATTTATGAGGATTTTTTTTATTTAATCCATTTTAGAATAAGGCTGTAAAGTAACAAAATGTGGAAAAAGGGAAGAGGTCTGAATACTTTCTGAATGCACTTTATGTCATACATTGCCATAACTGTTCCTGCATACTACTGTGTAAACTCACCTCAGTCTCCAGAGCAAATAAACTTTGCCTTGAATACAAGCCATGTCTACTTATTTGCTACATTGACAGACTAATATACTGTTATATTGAAGCATGTTTACTTGCCAACAAATGAAAGTTGAAATGATACACCAACTCGCAGCATCATCTGTTTTAGCAGTAAAAATGTAGCTAAAAACTTCCATGACTATCACAATGAATTGATCCAGAAGTTGAAGTTGACACTATTGGTTTCTGATGCAGATGGAATCATTTAGTCACTTGTCAGTACACTTGTTAAAAAATATATTATATAAAACATAGTATATGAAACTCCATTGTAAACATATGTACAAGAGCTAGCAATATCAATACCACAATGCAATTGTGAGCATACTAGCCATTCTATATTTTACTCCAACATCAGTCTAACTGAATATGAATGTTGTGCTGGCTGAATGTTCCAGGCAGGGTCCTGCATATTCTTCAGCTGGTGAACCTTGTCTTGAGTTGTGCAATGGCAGCTGGTCTGGCAGAACTTCATGAGCTCCATGACCTTGGACATAGACTATACACTTTGGCACTTGCCAGCGTCGTGCAGTCTTTTCCTCTTCTGAGTCAGATGATATTGAGCTTAAGCTTGTTCCCGGTGGAAAACTTTCATCCAATGGGTCTATAGGATCTGTACTACTAAAGCTGGTCTAAACGTCATCATTAGCAGCAGAATTAGTCTGTAGGACATACACTAGTCAGTGATTAGCCAACATTTTACTACTTTGTCCCCATCGATACACACTCAAACAAAGTACTATCTATACCCATACCTCTCCTGTCAATAGATCATGCTGACTAACCTTCACACACAAATAATACCCACCCCCAACAGACACAAGTCAGTCACCCACACCATCCCGTCCTTACTAATAACTGTGCTTTTCTCCAATTTAGACTTCAAGCTTTGCAATCAACTAAGCCTCCATAATACAGAGAACTACAGTAGAAGTTGTAGTCCACTTATAAACACACCAACTATGACCATGTTTATGCCTAGCTCCAGTATATGCATTTGCTCATCATGGAGTCATGGAGTTCCTGGTGCTGAGCTTGATGTTGAAGCCGCTGCAAATGTTGACGGGATCGGACTCTGTAAATACAACATATAGGCCAGTCATGTTAGCCTCTGCTGTAGTTAGTTAGATAGCTAACGGTTAGATATGGTCCAGTAGGCTGTAGCTAACATAACCTAACGTAGCTAAAGTTAGCTTGCAAAGTTACAAATCACATCGCCAGATAGCAGCTGGCTAATTACATTGTTTTGCTTTGGAATGTCTAGCCAGTGTATTATGAAAGCTAGTTAGATAGATGTTGGTTTAGATTAACAAATTTAGTTCGTTAGCTAGCTAGCTAAGTTAGCTATGTTACCTCTGCCCGACTTCTTAGTAAGGTAACTGATGAAATGTTACCCCAGCAGCCTGTGCTTGCTTGTAGTTTGCACATCCAGGTACTGAGCACCACACCATGACTAAACTTTACAGTTGTTTGTCGAAACAAAAATAAAAATAAATAGTTATTTGCAAGCTGATGTTCTATGAACGAGTCGCTTGTTAAGTGAGTAACGTTAGCTACCTGTTGACACCCATTCTGAACCGGATCCACCTCGACAGGGGTGGTACCACGCCCTGAAATTGCTATAAATTCTGGATATTGTGGTTTGCTTACAACCAGGAAATGTAGATAGCCCGTTTCTACCGGTGAGATGCAGAAACACTCGTATTTGCGTATAGTGAGGACATTCTCGATTTGTATGACACATAATATATGTTAATAACATATTAATGGATATATACAGTGAAAGAGCAGCGGTGCAATTTCCCTTTAAAACCGCCACACAGAGAGGAAGTAAAAGGGGTAGAGACATGTTTGACCTAATGGCTAATGTATCTCATAGCCACTAGAGTTGCATGGAAGTATTGTATCACACATCCCTTAGCAACTGCTTTTTGCAAGATATCTTTGGAAAGTGGAGATGTCACAGTAGAGCAAGTTAGTCCCACAGTTGACCAACTTTGTTAACTACCTAGCTAAAGTTATTTGCAGTTATTTAGCAACAGCTCCTACATGCTTTAGCTAGCTACTGTTAGGTGCTGTCGTATCAGAAACATGCCTCCACAAATGACAAGGTGTCTCCAGTTGTGTTTACATTTGACCAATACGCTTGGAAAGTTGAATGTCATAAACCGCAACATGTAAACAAAACTGGACACACCTTGTCAGTTTTGGAGACTGCCTTAGGTTTGCTAGCGATGCACAGCTAACTGTAAATATGTCAATTGTTTCACCCCACGGTTTGCCAAGATGGTTAGCTATCTAGCTAAATGTATTTATAGTTAATTATCAACCCTCCTACACTCTTTTGCTATCAACAGTTGTGTTTACATTTTACAGATTGTGTCATGCATCCATGTGTATTGTAACACAATCCGCTTTCCAAGCGTATTACCAAAAAAATGACAGTGACACAAACAATACCTCTTACGGGAGGGGCCTTCAGTATTCAAAAAATGCTGGTGAAGTAGGCTGCTCGAGGGGATGACAGTGCCTACTATCAACCCCAATATTCTCACTATTAAGAAATGACAAATGTACAACACTCTGATGATGAAGTCATATTCAATACATCACATTTGCATGATTTATACACGTATTGCATAACTTATCCCAGGATACCCTCATTCACCATCTTCCCATTGGGATTTGAATAAAGACTTAAGGGCCTGTGTTCTATATACCACCTCTCAACTTTATATAAATGTGCAGTATTTGTCATTTGGAATTCCACCGGAAAAAAGGCACTGTATATCACTGGGGGAATAATGTGAAATGGCAAAGGGAGGAGGGTTAGAATAAATTACTTGCCGACAAATGTTCTATTCCAACAGTGAGTGGCAGAAAACAAGTGTGCCAGCTCCCTCAGTAATTCCAGAGGTACTTTCATTTGTTCTTCCCTTTGTTTTTGAACACAGATGTGGAAAAAGAAGTTGCTAAATAACCATCCCTCCCTCTCAACTCCCTGACAAGCTCCTTTTTTCTCCCGCCGTTCTCTCTTAAGCAATAGATCATTACCTCCCTTCCATTTTCAGAATCTCTGTACCTCTGAGTCAGGCCCGAATTTGAATTGCAAGTGACAAAGTCCCTCTCGGAGGTATTAATAGCAGCATCCCTTCCAGTGTTTATTAACTTTGCGGATTGAATAATTACCTGGGGTTGCCACATAATTGAGTTGACCTTATAAAAATAACAAGAGCGATGCTCTGATGTCCCCACGTTAGATGCCACGGCACACCTTTCTCGGCCCCATGTGACCCTCTCTCCCATCATTTGGACTGGGTTCGTCTACCTCATCCTATTACAGCTTCATTACCAGCTTCAGGCATCAATATTTTATCCACAACCTGTTCCAACTGCTTTGGGGAGGTAGCATACAGTAGATGTCAGGATATCCTGGAGGGGGAAGAATAGCTTTGGTCAAAGAATGAGGGATGAGGGGAGGAGAGAGATCGCTTTCATCTTGGACATCACTGAAAGAACTGATAAAGGAAGGAAACCTGGATATGGCTCAATCTAGGAATTAAGGATGCATGCCCTCCTTACAACTCTGAGGCTGTCCTAATATGGACACCATAGCCAGACATATTTGGACTGTATTATAGACATTATTCTGATGAACCAATCCACCTATAGTCTGGTTAGATACAAATGTCTGAAACCCCTCATGCTCATAGTTTGTCAGAACCAACGCAGCCGTAAGTTATTGCAATGGCTGAGCGGCATTTGAGAAAAACCAATCTGAGCCCCTAAAAACTCTGAGGATGAATACTAGCTATAGTGTTATTATTTAGTCCAGCACGTTTGTGGTATTTATGCTCCCAGCTCTGCCTGTTGGATCATCTGGGCTGCCGAATGAATTGGAGAATAAGCCGAGTTGAGAATCAGCTGATCTTCCAGTAATCTGTTGCAAGTCTGTCTAGTTCCTTGCAGCTGTAGTTATTTTCTTAATTTTTTTACAAGCGTGGACTTGAATTATGGGTGACTTGCAGGTGTGTTTTTGGTGCATCTGCAAGAGCGTCCTCTGGCGCACAGCAGTCACTACCAAGGAAGTACATGGTGTTATTGATATGGTATTTAATTGATATTTTGCACTCAGTCTATATGTTATTGTTTAAATCAGCAATTTCGGTAACATGAAGGTTAGGTAAATGTACACATTCCACATGAGGAAACCAAAAGGATGTACCCAACACAATGCACATGCTTAAACTATAGGACTCATACTGTACCACAAATCCTCACTCACGGTTCACCACCCAAGGATAAAAAAGCAAAGCAGTGAGGCCAAACATCAAAGCTGTTGGTCCTCCAACATCTCAGAGAGCGAGTATAGATCCTGAGATATCTGGCATTGTTACCTCCTCTGTTAGTTTGGCTCCTGGCTCTGGACTGAACGACTGTCAGGGAGAGCTACTATGTAGTGAAACAAAACAGGCTGTCATCTCCGTAACAAGTTAGTCCGCTAGCCGGGGCTTTACACACACACACACACACACACACACACACACACACACACACACACACACACACACACACCTCACTGTCTGATACAGGATGGTATAGCAGCATTGCTTCCACACACATGCACACACAGACAGACAGACAGACAGACACATACACACATACAAACACACCTCCATGTCGGAGACAGGCTAGTACAACAGCACTGCCTCTTATACCCTCCAACCATCCACATCCAGGCTCTGAGAGCTGACATGTTGTAACACAGAGGTCTCTGCTAAATTGGGCAGCCAGGAAATACTTACCTTTGAGAACATTTTACAATAGGTTTGTTGTTGGTTTTTGGAGGGTTATTGTGATTTAGAGAGAAGTTGTTATGCATTGATAGTATGGATAGTCGATAGTCTAGGACCCTCAAAATTCTAATCAGTTCCACTGCTTTTTTTAAATTATTCCCCTCTAATCAGGGACTAATTTAGACCTGGGATACCAGGTGTGTGCAATTAATTATCAGGTAGAAAACCAGCAGTATTCTGGGTAAGATTTGAATACCCCTGGTCTAGGAAGATGCATTATGTTACAATACAATTGCTGAATAATACTGCAGCCAATTCAACCAAGAAAATGTGTTTCCTTTTATTTGTTTGGAACTGTATATTCTAGGTTACACAGTATACCATAGTGATTATAACACTTGATGGACATTTCCAAACAAATATGAACCTCAACACAATATATACGACGACCCAAAAAAATGTACAGGGCTGTTGTTCAGAACATGTATGAATAAGTATAAATTTGCTGCCTTGGTGTTTGTCTTTGCCCATTCATTGTACAAACACCACACAGCCTCCCTCGGTCTGTATGCAGTTGCAGACAGGAAGCCAAGCGCTTCTTACAATTATTCTCTCATTTGTTTTGGGCTCCCCCTGGACAGGATGGGGCTGACTGTCAATCCCACTAGTAATTAGAGGCGATCTCTCCCCACGGAGGAAGTGTCTCTTTGAGTATCATGTTATGTGCCCTCCTACTCTGCCCCAATAAATAGCAAGTGTTTGTGTGGAACGTGGGGGGCTGTGTGCGTGTGTGTGCACTCGCGTGTGTGTGCACTCGCGTGTGTGTGTATGTGCCTGTGCCTGCGTGTGTGTGTATGACAGGCTGCACAATACCAGTGAAGAAGCTGAAGTGTTAGTCTTGTCTGTAATCACATTTCCCAGAAAGTCAAGATGGAAATGTGCACTAGGGCATAGGATACCATCCACAGCTATCAACCCACTATGATTTGAAATGTCATGACAATATGCAAAGACTACGGTAAACCATAGCTATTTATACCTATGGTAAACCATCTGTATGCTATTACCCATACCTGCATACAGTGGGGAAAAAAGTATTTAGTTAGCCACCAATTGTGCAAGTTCTCCCACTTAAAAAGATGAGAGAGGCCTGTAATTTTCATCATAGGTACACGTCAACTATGACAGACAAAATGAGAAGAAGAAAAATCCAGAAAATCACATTGTAGGATTTTTTATGAATTTATTTGCAAATTATGGTGGAAAATAAGTATTTGGTCAATAACAAAAGTTTCTCAATACTTTGTTATATACCCTTTGTTGGCAATGACACAGGTCAAACGTTTTCTATAAGTCTTCACAAGGTTTTCACACACTGTTGCTGGTATTTTGGCCCATTCCTCCATGCAGATCTCCTCTAGAGCAGTGATGTTTTGGGGCTGTCGCTGGGCAACACGGACTTTCAACTCCCTCCAAAGATTTTCTATGGGGTTGAGATCTGGAGACTGACTAGGCCACTCCAGGACCTTGGAATGCTTCTTACGAAGCCACTCCTTCGTTGCCCGGGCAGTGTGTTTGGGATCATTGTCATGCTGAAAGACCCAGCCACGTTTCATCTTCAATGCCCTTGCTGATGGAAGGAGGTTTTCACTCAAAATCTCACGATACATGGCCCCATTCGTTCTTTCCTTTACACGGATCAGTCGTCCTGGTCCCTTTGCAGAAAAACAGCCCCAAAGCATGATGTTTCCACCCCCATGCTTCACAGTAGGTATGGTGTTCTTTGGATACAACTCAGCATTCTTTGTCCTCCAAACACGACGAGTTGAGTTTTTACCAAAAAGTTATATTTTGGTTTCATCTGACCATATGACATTCTCCCAATCCTCTTCTGGATCATCCAAATGCACTCCAGCAAACTTCAGACGGGCCTGGACATGTACTGGCTTAAGCAGGGGGACACGTCTGGCACTGCAGGATTTGAGTCCCTGGCGGCGTAGTGTGTTACTGATGGTAGGCTTTGTTACTTTGGTCCCAGCTCTCTGCAGGTCATTCACTAGGTCCTCCCGTGTGGTTCTGGGATTTTTGCTCACCGTTCTTGTGATCATTTTGACCCCACGGGGTGAGATCTTGCGTGGAGCCCCAGATCGAGGGAGATTATCAGTGGTCTTGTATGTCTTCCATTTCCTAATAATTGCTCCCACAGTTGATTTCTTCAAACCAAGCTGCTTACCTATTGCAGATTCAGTCTTCCCAGCCTGGTGCAGGTCTACAATTTTGTTTCTGGTGTCCTTTGACAGCTCTTTGGTCTTGGCCATAGTGGAGTTTGGAGTGTGACTGTTTGAGGTTGTGGACAGGTGTATTTTATACTGATAACAAGTTCAAACAGGTGCCATTAATACAGGTAACGAGTGGAGGACAGAGGAGCCTCTTAAAGAAGAAGTTACAGGTCTGTGAGAGCCAGAAATCTTGCTTGTTTTATGGTGACCAAATACTTATTTTTCACAATAATTTGCAAATAAATAAATTAAAAATCCTACAATGTGATTTTCTGGATTTTTTTTCCTCATTTTGTCTGTCATAGTTGACGTGTACCTATGATGAAAATTACAGGCCTCTCTCATCTTTTTAAGTGGGAGAACTTGCACAATTGGTGGCTGACTAAATACTTTTTTCCCCCACTGTATATATCATCCTATATGTATCACTGGTGTTTCCCATATGTCAAAGAATGGAAAGAAATGCAGAGAAAACGAGGAGAGAACATGTAACAATTTACACTCATTATCGTCTTCAACAGAAATAGAACGTAATTCTGTGAAATCACTGGGAGAGTATAGGCAGCAATCACTTGAACAAGGACTAGATTCAAAAACCACAAAAGGTTTAATATGTCCAGATTAGAGATTTTACATTGTGAAACACTTATAAGTAGCTATTGTTCATACAATCCTCCCCTTTGGTATTCATACACTGCTCAAAAAAATAAAGGGAACACTTAAACAACACAACTCCAAGTCAATCCCACTTAGGAAGGAACACTGATTGACAATAAATGTCACATGCTATTGTGCAAATGGAATAGACAACAGGTGGAAATTATATGCAATTAGCAAGACACCCCCAATAAAGGACTGGTTTTTCAGGTGTTGACCACAGACCACTTCTCAGTTCCTATGCTTCCTGGCTGATGTTTTGGTCACTTTTGAATGCTGGCGGTGCTTTCACTCTAGTGGTAGCATGAGACGGAGTCTACAACCCACACAAGTGGCTCAGGTAGTGCAGCTCATCCAGGATGGCACATCAATGCGAGCTGTGGCAAGAAGGTTTGCTGTGTCTGTCAGCGTAGTGTCCAGAGCATGGAGGCGCTACCAGGAGACAGGCCAGTACATCAGGAGACGTGGAGGAGGCCGAAGGAGGGCAACAACCCAGCAGCAGGACCGCTACCTCCGCCTTTGTGCAAGGAGGAGCAGGAGGAGCACTGCCAGAGCCCTGCAAAATGACCTCCAGCAGGCCACAAATGTGCATGTGTCTGCTCAAACGGTCAGAAACAGACTCCATGAGGGTGGTATGAGGGCCTGACATCCACAGGTGGGGGTTGTGCTTACAGCCCAACACCATGCAGGACGTTTGGCATTTGCCAGAGAACACCAAGATTGGCAAATTCACCACTGGCGCCCTGTGCTCTTCACAGATGAAAGCAGGTTCACACTGAGCACGTGACAGACGTGACAGAGTCTGGAGACACCGTGGAGAACGTTCTGCTGCTTGCAACATCCTCCAGCATGACCGGTTTGGCGGTGGGTCAGTAATGGTGTGGGGTGGCATTTCTTTGGGGGGCCGCACAGCCCTCCATGTGCTCACCAGAGGTAGCCTGACTGCCATTAGGTACCGAGATGAGATCCTCAGACCCCTTGTGAGACCATATGCTGGTGCGGTTGGCCCTGGGTTCCTCCTAATGCAAGACAATGCTAGACCTTATGTGGCTGGAGTGTGTCAGCAGTTCCTGCAAGAGGAAGGCATTGATGCTATGGACTGGCCCGCCCGATCCCCAGACCTGAATCCAATTGAGCACAGTCCAGGAGTTGGCGGATGCTTTAGTCCAGGTCTGGGAGGAGAACCCTCAGGAGACCATCCGCCACCTCATCAGGAGCATGCCCAGGCATTGTAGGGAGGTCATACAGGCACGTGGAAGCCACACACACTACTGAGCCTCATTTTGACTTGTTTTAAGGACATTACATCAAAGTTGGACCAGCCTGTAGTGTGGTTTTCCACTTACATTTTGAGGGTGACTCCAAATCCAGACCTCCATGGGTTGATACATTTGATTTCCATTGATCATTTTTGTGTGATTTTGTTGTCAGCACATTCAACTATGTAAAGAAAAAAGTATTTAATAAGATTATTTCATTCATTCAGATCTAGGATGTGTTATTTTAGTGTTCCCTTAATTTTTTTGAGCAGTGTATTTCTTCTCAGTCCCTCTCACTTGCTCAGGTGAAAGTCAGGGAACAATATTACTCCCATCCTCAGAGATGCATTTGAATTTTTTCCCAGCACAACACAACACAACACAAACACTACAACGCACATTTTTATCAATTATCACCCTTCGGTTAATCACTACATTGTGCATCTCCCAATGGTGCTATCACAAAAGTCGCTAACACAAACCTGTTTGTATTCTTCCCCCAATAGTGTGTGCTTCCCCAGCCAGATAACACAACACTAACACTCCGAAGCACGTTTTTATCAACTACCAGCCTCGCTAATCACTATTGTGTCTATCTCCAAATGGTGCTAACACAAAAGTCGCTAACCAAAACCTTTTTTTTTTTTCATTCCCACCCCTCAGAGTGTGTGTTCTTCCCCAGCCAGACAGCTGCACATCAGTGGTGTCTGAAGGTCAGGGTACAGCCCGGATACCAGCATGAGATGTCACACCAGGACGTGGCATGGCAGCCATGCACAAAATTGCCTCCACAGATCACAGACCACCACCCCATCTGCTGCAGAGGATGGAGAGGAGGGAGAGCTCAATGGTCTATCTAATAGTCCTCTTTGAGGACACACCGGTGGCTTCTCCTGTGTAGTTCAGTTGGTAGAACATGGCGCTTGCAACGCCAGGGTTGTGGGTTCGATTCCCACGGGGGACCAGTATGAAGAAATGTATGCACTCACTACCTGTAAGTCGCTCTGGATAAGAGCGTCTGCTAAATGACTAAAATGTAAAATGTAAATGTAAATAAAGTGTTTACCTCCAGAAACCTGTGCATATTATCACGGTTAGTGGTAACTGTGTATTGGATGCTAGTTGTATTATGTGTGGGAGTTACTAAGGTTTACCTGTTGTCGAGTGAAGTACCATCATTGATAGATCACCGTAGGACAGTAGAAAAATGTATTGTTCTACTTCTATTTTTATATAATTACCCAGGTTTACTTGTTGTGGAATGAAGCACAGTCATTGATAGATCACTGTTACATTAGGAGTAGAGTGAAAAATGAATCAATCTCATTCAATTTCAACCTCTTTAAAGCAAGCTGGTAATTTCTAATAAGTCATGAGGCATGTAATAGAAAAACAAACACAAAGCAGTGAATGTCGCTGACTGGCAGAGGGAAAAGACGCAGAGAACGGGCGAGTGGTGACAGAAAGCTTCTGTGTCTAAGATCCCCTATGTTGTTGGAATAATAAAAGTGCTGACCTCTGGGGGAATTTGATAGCTAGGAAGGCTTGCAGTCACACTGCATAGAATATGTATTATTATTATTATATACAGCTTCACAGATTGGTTGGGTGGGGTGGGGGGATAGATTGCTATACAGAACGTCTGCAATGTGAGCGGAGCGCCTTTCGGGTTTCTATTTCTGTTTCCGTTCCTTGTGGCTGTTGTGTCCTAACTTGGAGGAGTCAATCTTCGCTCACAAAGGAGGAGCCCACCCTCCAGTGGGACATCGTTTATTCATGTTCCAGATTTATTTTTTGCAAACCACGGCCTCCCAGGATTCACACCGCATTTATTAGAGGGGGTAATGAAAATTGAATTAATATGGCGTAGCCCCGCGTGCATTGTGTGACTGGGATGCAATGCAGAGAGTAACCTCTATCCTGAGACGCTTGCTCAGCGCTCGCAGGAACCAACAGCTGCCCCGCCCACCCGTTCGCTTCAAACTTTCTCAGGGAGAAGGGGAAAAGTTTTGAGAGGAGAAAATGATGTCTATAGCTAGGTTTCTATCCAATTGTTGACATGCGAACATTCTAAAATCTGCATAAAAACAACATGCGCATTTTCCCACCAGAGATGTATTTCCATAATATTGACTTGTTGCAGATAAAAGG
The DNA here is from genome assembly GCF_020615455.1 of Coregonus clupeaformis. NCBI lineage: Eukaryota > Metazoa > Chordata > Actinopteri > Salmoniformes > Salmonidae > Coregonus > Coregonus clupeaformis. The sequence continues at coordinate 201,135 of NW_025533842.1, forward strand.
CTGTGCGTGATGATGTAGTGCACATAAAAGTTACTTTTGCGGTTATGTACCAAATAAAAAATACAACTTGAATGGGTTTCCATGCATTTCCAACTCTCCTGACAGTTTTGTCGCCAAAACAATTGCGTTATATAGCAAATGTGCCCACTCTGGTGTTGGCACGTGCACACTAGCCAACAGCTCACAAACACAGTGCAGGTAGGCTACCTACATGATGAGATTATTATGGACAAAAGAGCAATATAATTTTTATTTGATTAATGGCAGCCAAGCATCGATCATCATGTCACCAAAAGATCATCATGTCACCATCAAGCTTATCCCCATTTTCACCACCCTGTGTTCATCGTAACTTATTTAATCTGTAGCCTAATAAATTGCATGCTTTGCCGAGTCGTAGTGGAAGGACAACATATCATAGCGTGACCCCAAGTTTACTTTGATATGATGGTTATTATATCAATATTTGCACATAAAAACATTTCCATTGCCATTTCTCACATCATTAATTTTACCGACACAAAAATATCCCACCTTGTCGCTATTTCAAAAGTTTTGCATCAGGCCTTTTTTCTAACTACAGACCATCAAAAATAACATTGCATAACTAACTTACACATTTATCATTCTTTAACATTATTTTGATTGACAACTGAGTGAATGCCTTACAGTGTTGGTCAACACCCATCCAATGTACTGTAAATACACGTCTTCATTCTGTAAGATCTGGTGCTTACATCCAACAGTAGAGTTTGTAGCCTAGTTTCAGGGGTGGCAATTCTCTAGATAGAGCCACCCCGAAGCACTCTCACTCACCATTAAGAACTATCCAGCCACTTTCCTAAGAGGACTCTTTCTCTCTCCCGCTCTCCTCTTTATCTCCCCTCTCTGGTGTGTCTTTGTTCAATCCTTATTTTTTCCTTAGTATGCCTTTAATTCATCCATCTACCAGTCTCCTTTCCCTCTGTCTCCCTGACAAGTTAGCCGTTTTAAATGAGCGTTTGTCAAATCAAATTAAATTATATTTGTCACATGCTTTGTAAACAACAGGTGTAGACTAACAGTAAAATACTTATGGTCCCTTCCCAACAATGCAGAGAGACAAATAGAAAAATTATGGAAAGATAACACAAAGAATGAATACACAATGAGTAAAGATAACTTGGCTATATACATGGGGTACCAGTACAGAGTCGATGTGCAGGAGTACAAGGTAATTGAGCAAGACAGTGCATTCGGAAAGTATTCAGACCCCTTGACTTTTTCCAAATTTTTATTATGTAAAAGCCTTATTCTAAAATGTATTCAATTGTTTTTTCCCTCATCAATCTACACACAATATCCCATAATGGAAAAGCAAAAACAGGTTTTTAGAAATGTTTGCAAATGTATTTAAAAAAAACTGAAATATTACATTTACATAAGTATTCAGACCCTTTAATCAGTACTTTGTTGAAGCACCTTTGGCAGCGATTACAGTCTTGAGTCTTCTTGGGTATGACGCTACAAACTTGGCACACCTGTATTTGTGGAGTTTCTGCCATTCTTCTTTGCAGATCCTCTCAAGCTCTGTCACGTTGGATGGGGAGCGTCGCTGCACAGCTATTTTCAGGTCTCTCCAGAGATGTTAGATCGGGTTCAAGTCCGGGCTCTGGCTGGGCCACTCAAGGACATTCAGAAACTTGTCCCGAAGCCACTCCTGCGTTGTCTTAGCTGTGTGCTTAGGGTCGTTGTCCTGTTGGAAGGTGAACCTTCGCCCCAGTCTGAGGTCCTGAGCACTCTGGATCAGGTTTTCATCAATGATCTCTCTGTACTTTGCTCCGTTCATCTTTCCCTCGATCCTGACTAGTCTCCCAGTCCCTGCCACTGAAAAAAATCCCCACAGCATGATGCTGCCACCACCATGCTTCACCGTAGGGATGGTGCCAGGTTTCCTCAAGATGTGACGCTTGGCATTCATGTTTCTCATGGTCTGAGAGTCCTTAAGGTGCCTTTTGGCAAACTCCAAGCGGGCTGTCATGTGCCTGAGGAGTGTCTTCCGTCTGGCCACTCTAGCATAAAGGCCTGATTGGTGGAGTGCTGCAGAGATGGTTGTCCTTCTGGAAGGTTCTCCCATCTCCACAGAGGAACTCTGGAACTCTGTCAGAGTGACCATCGGGTTCTTTGTCACCTCCCTGACCAAGGCTCTTCTCCCCCGATTGCTCAGTTTAGCCGGGCGGCATTGAAGGTCCCCAAGAACACAATAGCCTCCATCATTCTTAAATGGAAGAAGTTTGGATCGACCAAGACTCTATCTAGAAGTGGCCGGCCAGCCAAACTGAGCAATCGGGGAAGAAGGGCCTTGGTCAGGGAGGTGACCAAGAACCCGAAACACAGCCAAGACAATGCAGGAGTGGCTTTGGGACAAGTTTCTGAATATTCCATTTTAGAATAAGGCTGTAACATAACAAAATGTAGAAAAAGTAAAGAGGTCTGAATACTTTCCGAATGCACTGTAAGCGTCCGGATTAGTGTCCCGCTCCTTGAAAGCGGCAGCTCTAGCCTTTAGCTGTATAGATGCTACCTGTAATCCATGGCTTCTGGTTGGGATATGTACCTACTGTCACTGTTGGGACGACATCGTCGATGCAGTTATTAATGAAGCTGGTGATGAATCCTGGAACATATTCCAGTCTGTGCTAGCGAAACAGTCCTGTATCTTAGCATCCGCTTCATCTGACCACTTCCGTATTGAGCGTATCACTGGCACTTCCTGTTTGAGCTTTTGCTTGTAAGCTGGAATCAGGAGGAAATAGTTATTGTCACGCCTGGTCTATTGGTCTGTTACTTAGTGGGATGTCTGCCCTCAGGTAGCTGACGAGAGATGGGTGGAATAGGAAATATGAGAGAGAGAGAGAAAGAGAGAGAGAGAGAGAGAGAAGAGAGAGAGCGATAGAGAGAGAGGGGGAGAAGGAGAGAGAGGGTAAGGAGCAAGAGTAAGAGAGAAGGGGAACAAGAGACAGATGAGAGAGAAGAGAAAACAGGAGAGAGAGGAAGGGAGAGAGAGAGAACATGCATCTTGGTAGCAAGCCAAATTATACACTGCTCAAAAAAGGGAACACTTAAACAACACAATGTAACTCCAAGTCAATCACACTTCTGTGAAATCAAACTGTCCACTTAGGAAGCAACACTGATTGACAATAAATTTCACATGCTGTTGTGCAAATAGAATAGACAACAGGTGGAAATTATAGGCAATTAGCAAGACACCCCCAATAAAGAAGTGGTTCTGCAGGTGGTGACCACAGACCACTTCTCAGTTCCTATGCTTCCTGGCTGATGTTTTGGTCACTTTTGAATGGTGGCGGGGCTTTCACTCTAGTGGTAGCATGAGACGGAGTCTACAACCCACACAAGTGGCTCAGGTAGTGCAGTTCATCCAGGATGGCACATCAATGCGAGCTGTGGCAAGAAGGTTTGCTGTGTCTGTCAGCGTAGTGTCCAGAGCATGGAGGCGCTACCAGGAGACAGGCCAGTACATCAGGAGACGTGGAGGAGGCCGTAGGAGGGCAACAACCCAGCAGCAGGACCGCTACCTCCGCCTTTTGTGCAAGGAGGAGCAGGAGGAGCACTGCCAGAGCCCTGCAAAATGACCTCCATCAGGCCACAAATGTGCATGTGTCTGCTCAAACGGTCAGAAACAGACTCCATGAGGGTGATATGAGGGCCCGACGTCCACAGGTGGGGGTTGTGCTTACAGCCCAACACCGTGCAGGACGTTTGGCATTTGCCAGAGAACACCAAGATTGGCAAATTCGCCACTGGCGCCCTGTGCTCTTCACAGATGAAAGCAGGTTCACACTGAGCACATGTGACAGACGTGACAGAGTCTGGAGACGCCGTGGAGAATGTTCTGCTGCCTGCAACATCCTCCAGCATGACCGGTTTGGCGGTGGGTCAGTCATGGTGTGGGGTGGCATTTCTTTGGGGGGCTGCACAGCCCTCCATGTGCTCGCCAGAGGTAGCCTGACTGCCATTAGGTACTGAGATGAGATCCTCAGACCCCTTGTGAGACCATATGCTGGTGCGGTTGGCCCTGGGTTCCTCCTAATACAAGACAATGCTAGACCTCATGTGGCTGGAGTGTGTCAGCAGTTCCTGCAAGAGGAAGGCATTGATGCTATGGACTGGCCCGCCCGTTCCCCAGACCTGAATCCAATTGAGCACATCTGGGACATCATGTCTCGCTCCATCCACCAACGCCATGTTGCACCACAGACTGTCCAGGAGTTGGCGGATGCTTTAGTCCAGGTCTGGGAGGAGATCCCTCAGGAGACCATCCGCCACCTCATCAGGAGCATGCCCAGGCGTTGTAGGGAGGTCATACAGGCACGTGGAGGACACACACACTACTGAGCCTCATTTTGACTTGTTTTAAGGACATTACATCAAAGTTGGATCAGCCTGTAGTGTGGTTTTCCACTTTAATTTTGAGGGTGACTCCAAATCCAGACCTCCATGGGTTGATCAATTTGATTTCCATTGATAATTTTTGTGTGATGTTGTTGTCAGCACATTCAACTATGTAAAGAAAAAAGTATTTAATAAGATTATTTCATTCATTCAGATCTAGGATGTGTTGTTTAAGTGTTCCCTTTATTTTTTTGAGCAGTGTATAAAGTTTACTCATCACGGTCTATAGGCATCTGTGACAAGACAGAGATATCCCAGTGCATGCAGTGAGAACGAAACCCCCACATTCATGGGCCATCTGCTAGAGCTAACTGCTTTAAAATGGCCAACGAATAAGGTGTTTTGCTCCCCATGATTTTAATTTTTTCTTCTTCTTCTCTTATTCTATCTTACCACTTCACTTGGCCCAGCTCGCTAACATGCTTCAGCACGGCCACTAAGCACATCCTCTCTACCGGGTCCAGAGTTCACACCACTGACAGTGCCAATTCATTAGTGTCCACTGACACAACCCCCAAGTCATAATGTCACGAGACATTACATTTCACTTTATTTTCACAGACACATTTTCTTCCATCAAGAGTCTGGAGGAACAATTAAAAGGCCAAAAAGCAGCGTCTTCTTTTTCAAAAACCTCCAAAAGCATCCTCCATTAGCTCGAAAAGGATGTGCTCCACCATGACAGTAAACACGACAAAGTAACTGAACCGTTACAACCTAGAGACACACACACAGAGACTCATCTACGCATAACTTGGCTCTCTCTCAACACGCCTTTTCAACATTATAATTAAATCAGATCTGCTTCGTAATTATTCTAATAGATACATTATAACTTGATTATTTTACATTACAGCTCTTCACAAATGCGACAATGTCTACCGTGAATTTGAGCTGAATGTGGGATGTGGGATGGCGTCCCCCCCTACTAAGGAGAATACATCGGCATGATGGAGCTCCTCATTTATTTCCGTTTTCCGAGAAGTTACTCAGGGTTCTTCCATTATTCAATTTTTTAATCACCACAAGCCCAGTCAATTAGAACTCATGTAATTTAATTTCAACAACTAATCTGGGAATTGGGGTCCAGACTTTATAATGCACACACTTATATTGTAATTCATCCAAAATATATTACCCGACTCCTTTTCTTTGTATTACCTCATGCCTGGGATATGTTACATTAATGGGGTTTGTAAGACTGGAATTCTTCCCTCTTGAATTACGTGTTACGTAACACAATGGCCTGATGAAATTAGGTATGGATCAGTCGGAGCGGAGGCAACTTTTCTTACAAAAAATCATTTAAATGCAAATACAGGCAGGTCCATAATTATTGGCACCCTTGATAAAGATGAGCAAAAAAAGACTATAAAATAGATAATACAAATACTGAACTATATTGTAGTCAATTTGCAAATTATATTATTTTATAGTAATTCAATTGCACAGATTATGTTTAACAAGTAATAAAAAAGTCAAAAAAGGATAAGGGTCAAAATTATTGGCACCCCTCGTTTCAATACTCTAGTACCCTCCCTTTGCGAGGATAACAACACTGAGCCTTTTTCTTGAATGTTTTATGAGATTGGAGAACACGTTGGGAGGGATCTTCGACCATTCCTCCATACAGAATCTTTCCAGATCCTTAATATCCTTTGTCTGCTCTTATGGACTGCCCTCTTCAATTCAAACTACAGGTTTTCAATGGGGTTCAAGTCCGGAGACTGAGATGGCTATTGCAAAATGTTGATTTTGTGGCCATTTCTTTGTGGATTTTTTTACCATGGCCATCACAGTCTATTACTATTACTGTATTAGTATAAAATAATATAATTTATTATAATTTTCCCATCTTTTTTGCTCATCTTTATCAAGGGTGCCAATAATTATGGACCTGACTGTATATTTCATGAACTTTGGAGGATATGCTTGATTTGTGTATTACACAAAAAAATCTTATGAGTATGATCTTTGCCATCCTAATATTTACATTACTATTAAAACGTACTAAAAGAACTGACATGAACATTGACATCCGTGTTTGGATGAGGAACACCCAGAGAAGCAGTACAAGAGCCAATCAAAAGTGTCCCTGGGGTCATGGAGAGCTAGTGGTTGTTTGCCCTTCTGGAACACCAATTTAAATGGAGATACAAATTAACAGTGATCTTTCGCAAGACGCCTGCTCTAAACTGCATCACGTTTGACCCTGACCACCATCCTCCACATAACCTCTCCTGGCTGCCTGAGGCTAAATGTGTGTTAGAGTACGAGCAGAAGAACCACACTTATAGAGATAAGTGAGGGCGTAGGAGAAAGTGTGTGTGTGTGTGTGTGTGTGTGTGTGTGTGTGTGTGTGTGAGTGTGTGTGTGTGTGTGTGTGTGTGTGTGTGTGTGTGTGTGTGTGTGTGTGTGTGTGTGTGTGTGTGTGTGTGTGTGTGTGTGTGTGTGTGTGTGTGTGTGTGTGTGTGTGTGTGTGTGTGTGTGTGTGTGTGTGTGTGTGTGTGTGTGATCAGGGTGGTGGTGAATGGACAGTCATTCAGGATGACCAGCTTAATAAGATTGAAGGGCCCAAAATGGATTTAAAAAATATATATATATATATATAAAAAATTTACGGAATCATCATAGAATAGTCCTGATTTGGCCTCGTTTTCATAATGCTCATTAAGAAATGCTAGCGGCCATGACTGAAGCCAAGCTAGAGTTGTGTTAGGGGTGTGGTTTGATGTGGGTGTTTCTTGGGTGTGTCTTTGCCTTTAAATCACCAAAAACAAGGGCAGTAGTGAGTAGTGACAGCAAGGTAAACTAAGCTAGCTTTGCTATGGAGAGAAGTTTTAAAGTTGAGGACTTCTCCCCTCCTTACTCGCCATCTCGATGGTCAGCTAATTCAGTTCTATGTGTAGGCTAAAGCCTGCACTGACCTTGTGTTTAGCCAAGCTGACAGGAGATAGCTAGCATAGTTTGGGGATAGCTGCAGCTGGCTAGCCTAACTATAGGGTGTCCAATCAAAAACGCAACTTTTGACCAATGGGTGTTAATTGTGTAGATTATCCTCTTAGAAAACCAATGGGCCAAAGATCATGTCTATCATAACCCGTTCAAAAGTTATTTGAGTTTTTACCCTTGTAGGATGGCCAGAATTAGGGTGACTAAATCAATGGAGGCCAGATTAAAAAAGTGGTCAAAAATCTGGAAAATTGCATTGTGTCAGCTTGGCTGGATTCTGTGCAAGACTTAAGGCTACCGGCTACCTGACAGGTTCACTTTCCCATTGAAATCGTCATCTTTCTTCTCCAATCCGCAGGACATAAAACAATATAGAGGTAAGATGGATATTGATTTTGAGACATGACATGTAGTATTTTCATATTTTAGCATACGCTTTTCATTTTAATTTGAAATTCCTGTTCTTTTTAGAAGATTTCTCACAAAAACAAGCTTATCTCTGTGAAATGTCAACGGAGCACTGAGCGTATACAAAGCTTTTTTTATTCAAAGCCTTTTACAGTTAATTCAGCTTGTGTCATGCTAATTTTGTTTTCTGCGACCCGCGGAAACAACTTTGAAGACGACGACCACAACATGTAAAATCCTCAAAAGTTGGTACAAGATAACCTGCACCGCTATGTCAACAGAGCTCTGTGTTTATTATTGGATGTATTAGGTTACGAAATCCAACTTTGTGGATATAATGTTAATGATCTGTTAGAGAAAGACGCCATTGAACGATTCAGAACATGGTCAAATGTACATTATAACATAAGGAAGCAGAGTGGGTGGACACCCTACTATCTAGCTATCTGTTTGATGGCTCGTCAGAGGTCATAGCGGGATTTCTTAAAAGCATCCCGCTCTCAGATAAGACCGGAGTTCCCTGACATGTTTGAAGAATACACAGGGTCTCGCCACTCCCCTCTTGATAGTACTATTCGATTAAATGGTAGAAAAACGAGGAAGAGTTGATGAGTGACATGTATTGAAAGGGTGATATTACTAAACTCTTGTGATGTACTGTCTTATTAGTAATCACCTTCTGTGCCTGATGGGTATGGCAGCGTAGATCAGCTCCAGGCCGCTCTCGCCACTGATACTGGTCATGAAGGAGCATGACTTCGTCTCCTAAATCTGACCAAGCTCCCAGTGGTATACTGGAGGTATACGCTGGTATATGCCATATACCCACATTCTTTGTGGGCATTGTGTATACTCACTTCTTAATCCCCACGATGTATATCAATGTAGTGTAGTGGAGGTACAGTGCCTTCGGAAAGTATTCTGACCCCTTGACTTTTTCCACATTTTGTTAGTTAAATATTCCTCGATATTAAAAAAGGGCAGATTTGGGGTTAAGTGCCTTACTCCAGGGCACAACGGCAGGAGGTGAGACCTGATGCCAGTACCCTTGGACTACTGGTTCACATCCCTGACAGATTTCCCCCAGTCAGACCCAGGCTTTGACCCAGCAACCCTCAAGTTATAGGTCAGCGTCTCTAACCTCCAAACTGTCAAGGGTGTAGCTTGTCTTTTAGATTCATCCCATGTATGCCACAATCTAGATCTCTAATAACTACATTAAATTGTTGAACAGTGCATTAGTCTGAGAAACATGCATCTGCGTCAGAGGAGATGTTTGTCCTTGGGTGTCCATCACACATCAAATATTCCCTGAAGGTTATCAGGTCTCCTCAGCATTAGATTATGTATAATTTCCAGGAAAGGGAACATAAATGCTGCCTATTCAAGAATACAAACAAGGTTACATTTGAACCTTCGGAAACATAGACTATTTACAAAATGTTTAATGTTGGAAGTCATCATCAATAGTGATCGTGACCTCTGTTTGGAGTAACTGAAATCTAAATTTGCTATACTAGCACTCTTGAACATACTTGACTATCCCTCTATATAAAAGTGAACTGGAGCGAAAGATTGATACAGCTTGAACAAGATACATAACGCTTCATCTTCTTGCCTGTCTCGGAATTAAAATGCAAGGTGTGTTTGATATGTCGCGGTAAATAAGCCTGTATTGCCTTCAAGCCTCCAGGGACTCGTCAGAATATTTCAAATCTATGGATGAATACACTGATTTAGTAGCTCTGAACATACCCTGTGGCTGTTGATGAGGATTTATGAAAGTCAGATGCTGTTGATAACCATTAATAAATCTCAATAAAGGACAGGAGTCTTATTCTGTATGTGTAGAATTTACTGTATGAGGAATTTGGGGCAATGGAGGGGCACTGCAATGGGTGCTGGTATGGCCTCTTCCTAAACCAATGTTCTGAGCTCCTAGTGCTTGAAGAAGTCTCCGAAAATACTTAGAGACAAAGATATCTGATGATTAGAAGTAATGAACTTGATCAACCAAATTAATGACTTAAAGGAATAATTTACATAAAGCTGCAATATGTAACTTTTTGGGCAACCTGACCAAATTCACATAGAAGTGTGAGTTATAGATCTGTCATTGGCATTTAAAGCAAGTCTAAGAAGTGGTAGATCTGTTTTATGTGCGCTATTTCTATGCTTCCAATTCTTAAGTTTTGTTTTTGCGTCTTTTACTTCAGGTTTTTGTACACCAGCTTCAAACAGCTGAAAATACAATATTTGTGCTTATGGAAAATATATTTCACTGCCGTATAGAAGGTACAATGATTCTCTAGACAATGACTGCTTGTTTTGTCACATAATCTGAAATTAGGCAAGCTATTAGAATTTTAGCAACCAGGAAATGGCGGAGCAATTTCTGCATATTGCACCTTTAAATTTCAAAATGACATATTTGTTTGCTTACCCAGTCTTTTGACAAGGAGAGACCGCAATCTATTATTTGGTTTTGTTTAACCTGGCTGCTATCATCAAATGCTAACTTTAGCCAAAAGTCAAAGCCAAACAGCCTTTTCTCAATATTGGATATTAGTCACTCCCTTTCTTTTGATAAAAAACTCCTGTATTGCTGACTGCTCACCGAGCTGCAATCACACCATCAAAAGCTTGATCAAGTTTGAGTTTCCCTGTGCTTCTGGGTTCAAAGCAGCATCCAAACTTTTCAAACCCATCATTCATACCTTTTTTCTCTCAGAGAATCTCCTCACCTGAACTGAGAAGGATATTGATTAGGATACAAGTGGAAGAGCACATTCTGTGAGGTCAAGAATAGGAAGTCTGTTCAGGGGCATTCAATTCCCATAAACCCCTGTTAACCCAAATATCAGCACAACGTGAGGGGGCTTTCAAGGTCAGTGGAGACAACCTTACCTAAATAATTGATGTCATCATGAGGCAATCTCAAACACCCAGAAGTGTGGGCTTCAGTGCCGTAAGTGCTTTTTCCCCTCCTTCCACTCTCATCCATCAGATTGATGGTACTTTTTTCACTTTCTCATGAATCAGCTGTTTTTCTCCATATGCATTGCTGCTTTCCTGGTCAGTGGATGTGATTATTCTGCCCCCCCCTGCAAAGCCATTTTTCTGATATTTGGGTTACACCCCTGTGAGGAAACCCGTACTCACCTTGCCTGGAGGAGAGCGTTGTGATGAACAAAGTCTGAGTGACTCAATGAAACAACAGGCCATATGACAGATGTCCCTCTTCCCACTTTACACGTATAATAACTAAGAAACATGAGTTCAATCTTTAATAAACTGAAAAGGTGTCCATATGAGGCTGTCCTAAGATGGACACCGTACAGCTAGCTGATTGATCAATTTTGCCATCTGTTGATACAGTGGACTTGCAGACAGAGAACATTAAGAATATCTTCACCTACTGTACACCCCTTTACAAGTACATAAGGATTCATTTACATGCCGTCAACAACAACATAAAATGCCTTATGTCTCCCATCTAAAATGCCCTAACTGTAGCTACTATTCTCATTAAATATAATTACCTCCCACTCAAGTCTCTCTCCAGTGCATTCCCCCAATGCTCCCTAAAATGCCACTGCCACTTGTTACCCTCAAGGACACCAGTAACATCAGATTCTTTGAAAGATCACAGGACTGACTGAAATAGAAAGTTCAAAGACCCTCTGAAATGCATTTACCGCACACTGCTCCCTGAGTATTTTCCACTTTCGAAATAAGAGTAAAATCACAATGAATATATAAAATGAAGATGAATAACAGTGATGTTTTTCCCATCTGCAGCTGCTGCTTGTTTCCAAATGGCACTCTATTTCCTACTGTAGTGCACTGCTTTTGAACAAAGCCTTATGGGCCCTGGTCAAAGGTAGTGCACTTTAAAGGGAATAGGGTGCAATTTGGGATACAACCTTTGTCTAAGAGTCACATCAAGGGCTATCAATGGTTCTTTATCAGGATCCTTTGATGCACCTTTTTTTTTTTTTTGAATCGCCTAATTAAATAGATGTGCTTACTATTGATTCGTCCTCCTTCTCTCCTGTTGTGATCCAGATGCATTTTTCCTATTGATCCACAGCTTCAGTCTGCATGAGCAGTGTACCGACACAGTATTTTTAATCCCCGAGCAATTATGTATTGATTTCGCAAAACTTTTAGTTTTGCGATGAAATACATGTACAGTACATACACATTCGGTCAGTAGGTGGCCATTTCCATCCTTAGACCAATATTGGCAAAATCGGTCTCACAGGGCTCTAATTTCCAAAGTAATTACGAGGAATGCCATTAAATGATTCAACCCTAATAGTTCCTCCATAATCAATGTCATGTAATCCAAACAAAGTGCAGACTAGATCCACTTTCCTCCTTGATGAGTCTGCAAGGAAATAGTTACGCTTCTCTCCAGTCATCATCATTATTCTGACAGCTCTTGATGTATGCTAGTCAACAACTTTTCCAGTATAAAATCTGGGCTTGATTTACATTATTTCTAAATATGGCTGAGACTTCAAGGTACGTACAGATCCATTGCGGTTTTGATATGGGAAGAGCTTTGTTGTGAAAAAACAAAAACACAATGGCTCTATTTCCGTCGAGTGACAATTCTCTGTAGTCTTGTGGATGAAAGAAGTTGAATTTATGAGACAAAGGCGGTGAAAGCAGTACACAGACATCTTTCTTGACAGATGACTGAAAAACACAGGGTGGCAACTAGAAAGAAAAGCACAAAGTCCTTACACGCTGAGGTAACACTTTGGACAAGATGTCCGTCGCTACCAGATGTAACAGTCTGAGCTCTGTCACTTACGGTCTTTGTAGTTGGTGCGTTTGGTGTGTGTTTATTGTATCTCTGGTCTTTGCTTTGTTGTTTCCTCTTCTACCCTGATAATATGTGCTTCTTTCTTCCACTGTGAGAGCCATGCGCGGCAATTCTTCACTTCCACCCTCTGCAGTCAGTGAGGCCTCGTACACACCTGCAGTTAAAAAGTTGCAAAAGCTGTTTTGTACTCCATGTTTATGTTTTGCAGTTACCGTAATGTAATGATAACCCTTTGGAGCCGGTAACGATCATATTTTCACTTATTTACTTACATGTACTTAGTCCACCTGGATGAGGCCGCAGCTTGTAACCTGTCCCATGAGAGACATCTCTTCCAGCTCAGCCACCACTGTCTGTCCCCACGTTGTTTTTGGCCTGCCTTGGTTGCGCTTTCCGGTGTCCATCTGCAGGGAAATATTTTCATGAATACTTTCTTGGAGTACATGTTTATTTCAGAAGTGGAGATAGAGTTGTCCAAAGTTGACCCATTTTGCATACCCCACCACATGAGACATCCATGTCTTCATCACTGAAAAAGATAAACGGTTGAGTTTGATATAATTTTAAAGCTTACAAACAGGGTTGTCAAACTATTTGATCATTTCTATAAATGTTTACCTTTAACGTCAATTATTAAAAAATACGTAAACTCTGGGTTTTTGTTTTCTCATGTTGCAGCTGAGACCCTATTTTACATAATCTGAGGTGTCTGTGTTGTGCTCGCCATTGGTTGAGATACAGCATGCTCTTGAATACAGGGTGGGTGTCATGTTTTGGCTGATAAATGTACTAAAATGGGAACAACATTTCAACTTTAAATCGTATCACAAATATGGTTTGAGGTCCACATATCAGAGAATGTTGACTTGAATGGGAATATAAATTGTTTTACATTTCACTGTCAATCTTCCATAGGAAACCTATTGAAATCATAGAAATATATACAATAGAATTTAAGATGACATTCGACGGTAGGTGGACCCGCAGACATGTTTGTGGTAGTAATTGGACATAAAAATGTTAATTAAATTTAAATGTAAATGGTGTACCGGCTAAATTGCAGTGGTCTGAAGGGATAGGTCCATTCTATGAATTATATTTATATGATTGAAATGACACCCATCCTTTATTCAAGAGCATGCTGTGTCTCAAACAATGGCGGGCACAACACAAACACCTCAGATTATGTAAATTAGCGTCTAAACTACAACATATGCAAAAAATACAAATATCTCACTTTACGCGTCTTAAGATAATTGAAAGGTTCAAAAAAAAAAAATGTTTTTATTAAAAAACATAGATTTCATTATAAAATAGTTTGACAACCCTGTTTGTACGCTTTTAAATGATATAAAACTCAACCGTTAATCTTTTACAGCGATGGAGAGATGGATGGCTCATGGCATGGTGGGTATGCAAAATGATCACCTTTGAGTACCACTATCTCCTGAATGTTTTATAATAAATAATAATAATAATATGCCATTTAGCAGACGCTTTTATCCAAAGCGACTTACAGTCATGCGTGCATACATTTTTGTGTATGGGTGGTCCCGGGGATCGAACCCACTACCTTGGCGTTACAAGCGCCGTGCTCTACCAGCTGAGCTACAGAGGTCCAAAAAAGTCACTTTCTGACCACTTCTACCATGGGCAAATATGTATGGAAAGTTTTGTTCAAATCAAAAGGGGTGCGGTCAAAAAGTCATTGAAATCAAATGGAACAACCCTATGGTCTTATCTCAAATCCTTCTCCATAATTAATGAGCAACCTGGAGAAAGGTCTATAACCCAATAAATCTAGGAGTGTATAAAGAATTTCTGAAAATGTAGAATAAGCTACCACTGACTACAAGGGAGATATCTGAACCTAAACAAGGACAAGGGTAGGAAATGCTCAGTTATGGAATTACTCAAAATGTTCAAAATGTTCAAATTAATTCAGTAAATCGTTGCAGACTTAGTTTCGCAGAAAGTAGTTTAACTTGTTTATATAAGCAAATTCCCTGTGTCTGAATATTTAATACAGTTTTACAGAAACCCTGCTGGCTCATGAATATGTACGCATTAAAACTGGGAGACTTGCACTTGGTAAGGGAGCTTTTCAGGGGAATTTAATTTACCAAGAAAGGTATGTCCGTCGTGTTTATTTCCATTGTCACAAGACTGTTGAACTGCTTTTATCTATCACTTTCAGAACTAAACTACTGATTTTAAGAAGAAGAAATGCTTCATGTTTTTTTTTATGAATACTACAGTATTTTGATAAACACGCTTTTAAACTGACCAAAGAAGAGTGTAAAAAACAATACCATCAAACTTTCCAAGGAATACTGGTTGCCAGTAAAAGTGATTACTGTTCTATTGAATATTCTAATGAGATATTGTCACTGTACTTCCTTCATAGAGATTTGCTCAGAAATGTGTTCAAAGCAATAATTTTCCATGAATGCTTCTCTAGAATGTACCCCAGCCCATGTAAATAAATGAACCAACGGGACAAAAGTCATTTTCTGACTGTAGAATGAAAGTCTCAACCCAATAAATAAATTATTGGAACATTGAGGAGGAGGATTGGGGCTGTGGCTATGTACCCACCAAAGGATGTTTTCTAGTGGTTTGTAGTCCTCAGCCGGATTAATTCAGGGGCCGAAGCCCGTGGGGGCCTGAGAGGCAGGCAAAATGTTTTATTGACCACAGGAGCCCGCTTTCAATGTTCAAAACACACCCGGTAGCATAATTTAGCAACAGGATCAATAGTTTCTAAAACATAACTGTGGATTGAGTTTTATTATAAGCACATACAGGTAACTGCCAAAATAAAGGAAACACCAACATAAAGTGTCTTAATAGGGTGTTGGGCCACCACGAGCTGCCAAAACAGCTTCAATGCACCTTGGCATAGATTCTACAAGTGGACGTAAACCATGCCAGGAAAATGCACCCCTCATCATAACATACAGTGCCTTCAGAAAGTATTCACACCCCTTGACCTTTTTAACATTTGGGGATTAAAATGGATTTAATTGTATTTTTTTGTCAACGATCTACACAAAATACACTGTAATGTCAAAGTGGAAGAAACATTCTACATATATCTTGATTACATAGGTAATCAACCCCCTGAGTCAATACATGTTAGAATCACCTTTGGCATCGATTACAGCTGTGAGTCTTTCTGGGTAAGTCTCTAAGAGCTTTGCACACCTGGATTGTACAATATTTCACATTACTATTTTTACAATTCTTCAAGTGCTGTCAAGTTGGTTGTTGATCGTTGCTAGATAGCTATTTTCAAGTCTTGCCATAGATTTTCAAGCCGATTTAAGTTAAAACTGTAACCAGGCCACTCAGGAACATTCAACATTGTCTTCGTAAGCAACTCCAGTGTATATTTGGCCTTGTGTTTTAGGTTATTGTCCTGCTGAAAGGTGAATTTGTCTCCCAGTGTCTGTTGGAAAGCAGACTGAACCAGGTTTTCCTCTAGGATTTTCCTCTAGGATGTGCTTAGCTCTATTCCGTTTCTTTTTATCCTAAGGTGATTCTAACATGTATTGACTCAGGGGTGTGAATACTTATGTAAATTAGATATCTGTATTTCATTTTCAATACATTTGCACAAAAAAATGTAGACGTTTTCACTTTCTCATTATGGGGTATTGTGTGTAGATGGGTGAGAAAAAAATGTTATAATTGTTTAATTCAGGCTGTAACACAACAAAATGTGGAATAGGTCAAGGGGTATGAATACTTTCTAAAGGCACTGTATATAATAAGGATGTGGTAGCCTACGGGTGATGTTAAACACTTCTCCAATCATTGTTGAGATCTGATTTCTGCACAGCGCAAGAGGAGACGTAGGTCAATGTCATTGGCCTATCTTCATCCAATCACATTTCTCAAATCCTTTTGCGTTAAATTCCAGCTAAACTTGGAGCGGACTGTTAGGCCTAACTACTTACAAGAAGTGTGCTTCTGACGAAGAGCTACAAAAGTAAGTAAATAGCCATATTAGACTGAAAGATATAAGCTAATTTCGTCAAACTTGTGAGGCTCTCCATGCTCATTAGTTGCTCATTCAACATATTTGCTACTACTTCACTCAATCCCATTTTTATAAGTCTCCCTTTCTAACTATTTTGGGATAACGCTTCATTTTAAGGGGTCCTTATTACAAAGTATTGTTATTAATTGTAATAATTCATAGTTTCACTCTAATAACAACAGGTAACTGGTGATAATCTCCCGAGTGGCGCAGTGGTCTAAGGCACTGCATCGCAGTGCTAGCTGTGCCACTAGAGATCCTGGTTCGAATCCAGGCTCTGCTGTAGCCGGCCGCAACCGGGAGACCAATGGGGCGGCGCACAATTGGCCCAGCGTCGTCCAGTGTAGGGGAGGGAATGGCCGGCAGGGAGGTAGCTCAGTTGGTAGAGCATGGCGTTTGCAACGCCAGGGTTGTGGGTTCGATTCCCATGGGGTATGAAAATTAAAAAGAATAATGTATGCACTAACTGTAAGTCGCTCTGGATAAGAGCGTCTGCTAAATGACGTAAATGTAATAATTGCAGTCTATAATTACAGAGGTCTAACAATGAATGCTTGTTACTATGCTTTATACAAATGTTAAAGTTTCTGATAGCATTCCAACACACCATATTGGTGCTATCCAGGAACCTTGGGACATCCTTACCCTAAACCCTAATCTTGACCCTAACCCTTACCTTAACCATTTTAAATGTCCACTTCAATGGGATAGGGATGTCCCAATGATCCAGGATTGCACGGACCGCACCATATTTTAGCCTGCACAAACAAAGTGTTAGCCAATAGAAAACCGACCACCTCCTTGACATAACTCAGCAATAAAGGGCTCTTGAGTCTGATGCCCTTGCCCAATGGCAAAAACGGTTTCACAAACGATTCACATTTTTTTTAAATACTTGAAATTGTTAAATCATTTAACGGTGCATTTGACAATGGGTCAATTACTTTAACCATCAATTAAACATTTTTAGACACATTAATAAACAGTTACTGTATGGTTAAAATTGTGAAATAGTCATTCATGCTTGCCAAATTGTAAGCTTGGTTGAATAATGGTTTATAAATGCACAAAAAATTATCATAAGACAAACACTTATTCCATCATGTAACCTTGCAAGGGTTTCACTGTTGAGGAACATTCTCACTTTTGGATGGGATGCAATGGTGCAATTATGTATTTATCCCAGAAATTAAGGCATCATGTCAAGATCTGCCCATCACGCTAAAAATAAGGATGACCTCAAACGTGCCCATGTGTTGACACTGACGACATGTGACAGTGCGCAAAGAACAGGGTCGAGAAGAAGATCAGTGTGCAAAATCCAGATATGAAAGATTGCCATGTGTTGTAGGTCAAAAACGTCAACACAGGAGAGAGAAAATAAGTTTTCCATGCAATTTGTTTTGCTATTTTGGATACATGAATTCTGCTTGACGATTTAGCATAGGTAGTTCACTAACGTTAGGTAGCTAGCGTTTGCTAGCTAGCTAACTGTAACTACATAGAACACCTTAGCTGGCATTTTTGTTTGGCCTACCAACTAAGCTAGCTAGTTACCATCTACAGAATTTCCATGCAATCTGTTGAGTTTTTGGGATTAGCTAACACGTTAGGTAGCTAGCTAGTTTTCTAACCTTGGCTAGCTAGCAACAGTGAGGGTAAAAAGTATTTGATCCCCTGCTGATTTTGTACGTTTGCCCACTGACAAAGACATGATCAGTCTATAATTTTAATGGTAGGTTTATTTGAACAGTGAGAGACAGAATAACAACAAAAAAATCCAGAAAAATGCATGTCAAAAATGTCATAAATTGATTTGCATTTTAATGAGGGAAATAAGTATTTGACCCCTCTGCAAAACATGACTCAGTACTTGGTGGCAAAACCCTTGTTGGCAATCACAGAGGTCAGACGTTTCTTGTAGTTGGCCACCAGGTTTGCACACATCTCAAGAGGGATTTTGCATAAATGTTTCAACCTCCATGTTTGACGGTGGGGATGGTGTTCTTGGGGTCATAGGCAACATTCCTCCTACTCCAAACATGGCGAGTTGAGTTGATGGCAAAGAGCTCGATTTTGGTCTCATCTGACCCTTTCACCCAGTTCTCCTCTGAATCATTCAGATGTTCATTGGCAAACTTCAGACGGGCCTGTATATGTGCTTTCTTGAGCAGGGGGACCTTGCGGGCGCTGCAGGATTTCAGTCCTTCACAGCGTAGTGTGTTACCAATTGTTTTCTTGGTGTCTATGGTCCCAGCTGCCTTGAGATCATTGACAAGATGCTCCCGTGTAGTTCTGGGCTGATTCCTCACCGTTCTCATGATCATTGCAACTCCACGAGGTGAGATCTTGCATGGAGCCCCAGGCCGAGGAAGATTGACAGGTCTTTTGTGTTTCTTCCATTTGTGAATAATCGCACCAACTGTTGTCACCTTTTCACCAAGCTGTTTGGCGATGGTCTTGTAGCCCATTCCAGCCTTGTATAGGTCTACAATCTTGTCCCTGACATCCTTGGAGAGCTCTTTGGTCTTGGCCATGGTGGAGAGTTTGGAATCTGATTGATTGATTGCTTCTGTGGACAGGTGTCTTTTATACAGGTAACAAGCTGAGATTAGGAGCACTCCCTTTAAGAGTGTGCTCCTAATCTCAGCTCGTTACCTGTATAAAAGACACCTGGGTGCCAGAAATCTTTCTGATTGAGAGGGGGTCAAATACTTATTTCCCTCATTAATGTTATGATTTAACTGGATAAGAACCCAAATGCAGACAAGTACACCAAGCCAGAGAAGTTTTAACAGGTTTATTTACAATGTTCAAAGTCCAGGTTTCCAAATATATGGGAAGAGCAAGTCCAGGTACAGGGAGGGTAACAGATCCAGATCAGGGCAGGTGTGGTACCGTAATGTCCTAGTGTCCGTGGTGAGTCCAAAAGAGAGGTCCGGTAATGGAGAGCAGGATGGTGGTGGCAGGAGTGAAGCGGAGGCAGGAGTCAGGTTCCAAATATCTGTGGCACAGGAGAAAAAGTAAATAGAACAGACCAAAAACACAAAGAGCAAAAATAACCAGGTTGAGTCGGCAGCGAGACTAACATGGTCGTCTTGACTATGATCTGACGATGAGTGGAAAGTTTGACCGGGTCTTAAAGGCTGAGGTGATTATGGTGAATGAGCTGCAGCTGGAACCCTGACTCCCGCACACCAGACTTCACTCCTGCAATCAAGGACAGACAGAGGGGAGGGGGAGAGCAGAGAGAGAGCTACCTAGCAGCAGTAGGCCTAACAGTACCCCCCTCTACGGACGCCACCTGGCGGCCGACGGGTTTATCGGGATGTAACCTATGAAACTCTCGGACCAGATCAGGATCCACAATGAAGCTCCTGGGCACCCAGGAACGTTCCTCGGGACCATAACCCTCCCAATCCACCAGGTACTGGAAACCACGACCTCGGCGGCGAACATCCAGAAGTCGCCGGACAGTGTAGACCGGACCCCCACCCACGATCTTGGGCGGAGGAGGGGGACGAGAGGGCGGGCACAAAGGGCTAACCGACACAGGCTTAATCTGGGAAACATGAAAGGTGGAATGAACCCGTAGGGAGGCAGGAAGCTGTAGCTTAACCGCGCAGGGGTTAACAATAGACAGTATCTTGAACGGTCCTATAAAACGAGGCGCCATCTTCTTAGACTCCACCTTCAATGGAAGGTCCCGTGACTTCAGCCATACCTCTTGACCAGGAGAGTAACCGGGAGCCTGGGACCGGTGACGGTTGGCTTGCCTCTGCATGTACGCCGAAGCTCGGGACAGAGCTACCCTGGCCTTCCTCCAGACCTTGAAGCAGCGGCGCATGTGGGACTGCACCGAGGGTACCGCAAGTTCCCTCTCTTGGGAAGGGAACAGGGAGGTTGATAACCCAGAGCACACAGAAAAGGAGACAAACCAGAGGAAGCGTTAGTCAAGGTGTTATGAGCATATTCCACCCAGGGGAGCATGGAGCTCCATGACCCAGGGTTAGACCCAGTGACACAGCGAAGAGCGGTCTCCATCTCCTGGTTCGCTCTCTCGGCTTGCCCGTTGGTCTGGGGGTGATATCCAGAGGACAGGCTGGATGTAATGCCCAAAGCTTTACAGAAAGCTTTCCACACCTGGGAGACAAACTGGGGACCCCTGTCAGAGACAATATCCGTGGGTAGACCATGAGAGCGGAACACATGTTCAACCAAAATATCAGCCGTCTCTCTGGCAGTGGGCAGTTTAGGTAGGGCCAAAAAATGAGCGAACTTAGAAAAACGATCAATCACCGTAAGAATGACAGTCTTACCAGATGAGGGGGGAAGTCCAGTGACAAAATCCATAGCGATATGCGACCAGGGCCGGCTGGGTATAGGTAGAGGTCGTAGATGACCAGCGCTGGCCTGGGTGGAGTTTTTACTTCGTGCACATACCGTACAAGCAGCAATGAAGGCTCGAGTGTCCGCCTCCATCGTGGCCCACCAGAACTTCCGTCGCACAAAGTCAAGGGTCCGCGAAACTCCAGGGTGACAGGTAAGGGGAGACGAGTGAGCCCACTGAAGTACCTGGGAGCGAGCAGACTCAGGGACAAACATCCGGTTAGGAGGACCCCTCCCAGGGTCAGCTTGCTGATGTTGAGCCTGTCTAACAATCCCCTCGATGTCACATGTGATGACTGCAATACTGCAGGTAGGAGGCAAAATGGGTTCAGGGTTACTACCAGTATCAACAGCCGAATGAACACGAGACAGGGCGTCAGGCTTGACGTTGCGTGACCCAGGACGGTAAGACAGAGAAAAATTGAATCTCCCAAAAAAATAGTGCCCACCTGGCTTGACGGGGGTTGAGCTGCTTCGCTGACTGGAGGTAAGCCAGATTCTTATGATCCGTCCAAACGATGAAGGGTTGTTCCGCCTCCAACCAATGTCGCCACTCCTCGAGAGCCAGCTTAACGGCGAGCAGTTCACGATTTCCAACATCATAATTCCTCTCTGCCTGAGAAAGTTTCCTTGAGAGAAAAGCACAGGGATGCAGTTTGTTATCTTCAGGAGAACGTTGTGACAACACTGCACCTACCCCAGTGTCGGATGCATCCACCTCCACGACAAACTGGCGGTCGGGGGTCCGGCTGCATCAGAATGGGAGCCGAGGCGAAGCGATGTTTCAGTTCTTCGAACGCTGATTCGGCCCCTTCATTCCAAGCGAACGGTCGTGAGATGGAGGTGAGAGCGGTGAGTGGCGCCGCAATGCGGCTGTAGTCCTTGATGAACCTCCTATAGAAGTTCGCAAACCCCAGGAATCGTTGAAGTTGTTTTGCGGGTAGAGGGAGCTGGCCAGTCCGTGACAGCAGAGATCTTAGCTGGGTCCATCCGCAGCTCCCCCTGAGCTATGATGTAACCCAAAAAGAGGTCTCAGACACATGAAATTCACATTTCTCCATCTTCACAAACAGTTTGTTCTCCAACAACCTTTGCAACACCTGGCGCACATGCAGTTCATGTTCCTGGGAGGACTCTGAGAAAATCAAGATATCATCCAGATAGACAAAAACAAACCGATTCAACATGTCCCGAAGGACATCATTGACTAGTGCCTGAAAAACAGCAGGGGCATTAGACAACCCAAAAGGCATAACCCGATACTCAAAATGTCCCAAGGGTGTGTTGAAGGCAGTCTTCCATTCATCACCCTTACGAATGCGCACCAGGTGATACGCATTTCGTAGATCCAGTTTCGTAAAGATGGTAGCACCATGAAGGAGGGGAAAAGCAGAATTAATCAAAGGCAGAGAATACTTGTTCTTAATGGTGATGTTGTTAAGTCCACGGTAATCAATACAGGGTCTGAGGGTCTTATCCTTCTTAGCAACAAAAAGAATCCCGCTCCTACAGGTGACGAGGAAGGACGCATAATACCTGCCGCCAAGGAGTCCCGAATGTAGTTCTCCATAGCCTCCGTCTCCGGCCGGGAGAGATTGTACAGGCGACTGCTGGGGAGCGGGGCTCCTGGCTGGAGGTCAATGGCGCAGTCAGTAAGGCCGGTGAGGAGGAAGAGAAGTAGCTCTGTGTTTGCAGAAAACGGATGCCAGGTCATGATACACGTCAGGAACAGCGGAAAGATCCATGGACTCCAGTGGAGGTTGAGGCACAGTACTGGCAGGAGTCTGAGCAGAACACAAACAATTCACATGACAAAAAGTGCTCCATGAAACAATGCTACCTGTCACCCAATCAATGTGTGGATTGTGTTTTATGAGCCAGGGGATACCAAGGACCAGGGGAGTCTGTGGGCAGTCCATAATATGGAATTGAATGTTCTCCTGATGATTTCCCGACACTCTAAGACAAACAGGAACAGTCTGATGGGTAATGCGGGTCAACAATTGTCCATTTAGACCCTTAGCCTGCAGCGGACAGTCCATAGGAACAGTCTCCAAATCCATTTGTTGAGCCCACTCTCTATCCAAAAAGCTTTCGTCGGCACCAGAGTCAATCGCGCACTAACAGAGAAATTCTGGGACTGCCACTGGAGGGATGCCTGGAGCAGAATGCGGGGAGAAGAGGAAGAATCCGCTGCTCGGCTCACCAAAACTTCTCCCATAAATGATGAGCCGGCCCTTTTCCCGGACCGAACTGGGCAGGAAGGAACGAAATGACCAGCTTCTCCACAATACAGGCAGACCCGAGCCTGAATACGACGTGCACGCTCCTCTGAGGACAACCGTGCACGACCCACCTCCATGGCTTCGGGTTCAGTCCTCCTCGTATCGACTCGGGAAGACACGGCTCTCTCCGTAGGGACGATGCAGGGAGGAGTTTGTTGATGACAGACAGGTTGCTTGGAACTAACACTCCTCTCCCGGCGGCGCTCCCGAATCCGATTATCCAACCTGATAGTGAGTGAAATAAGATTATCCAGCGTAGGCGATTCATCATATGACACCAATTCATCTTTTAAGGTCTCAGACAAAGCATTGATGAACACTCCTTGTAATGCCTCGTCATTCCAACCACTCACTGCTGCTAAAGTCCGAAACTCCACTGCCATCTCCGCCCACACTACGAGCCCCCTGCCGAAGAGAAAACAGCCGTTTCGCAGCCTCCTTGCCTCGTACGGGGTGGTCAAAAACCTTCCTCATCTCCGTGGTGAAGGCAACGTAAGCGTTGCAAATGTCCGACTGACTCTCCCAGACCGCGGATCCCCAGGCACGAGCGGAACCGCTAGTAGAGTTGATAAGGTAGGCAATACGGGCTCTTTCTGAGGCGTAGGTGAGGGGCTGTTGTTCAAACACTAACGAGCATTGAGTCAAAAAATCGCCACAGGTTCCCATGTTCCCGTCATAGCGCTCTGGAGCAGGAACAAAAGGCTCTCTGATCTGGGCTGAAGGGGTAGTAAGGGCAGATACTTGATTGGAGAGTAATTGAACCTGATTAAGCAGCACCTGACTGTCCTCAGCAATCGTTTTAAACAGGGTATCATGTTGGCCAAGTAAAATGCCCGGATTGGCTATGGCAGTCCAAATTTGAGTGCACTCTGGGGTGGTATCCGAGCTACTGTCTGCTGGGTTCATGTTGGTCAGATCATACTGTTATGATTTAACTGGATAAGAACCCAAATGCAGACAAGTACACCAAGCCAGAGAAGTTTTAACAGGTTTATTTACAATGTTCAAAGTCCAGGTTTCCAAATATATGGGAAGAGCAAGTCCAGGTACAGGGAGGGTAACAGATCCAGATCAGGGCAGGTGTGGTACCGTAATGTCCTAGTGTCCGTGGTGAGTCCAAAAGAGAGGTCCGGTAATGGAGAGCAGGATGGTGGTGGCAGGAGTGAAGCGGAGGCAGGAGTCAGGTTCCAAATATCTGTGGCACAGGAGAAAAAGTAAATAGAACAGACCAAAAACACAAAGAGCAAAAATAACCAGGTTGAGTCGGCAGCGAGACTAACATGGTCGTCTTGACTATGATCTGACGATGAGTGGAAAGTTTGACCGGGTCTTAAAGGCTGAGGTGATTATGGTGAATGAGCTGCAGCTGGAACCCTGACTTCCGCACACCAGACTTCACTCCTGCAATCAAGGACAGACAGAGGGGAGGGGGAGAGCAGAGAGAGAGCTACCTAGCAGCAGTAGGCCTAACACATTAAAATGCAAATAAATGTATAACATCTATCTCTCACTGTTCAAATAAACCTACCATTAAAATTATAGACTGATCATGTCTTTGTCAGTGGGCAAATGTTCAAAATCAGCAGGTGATCAAATACTTTTTTCCCTCACTGTAGCTACCTAAAGCTGGCAATTATGCTATAGTCGCTACTCGCTAGCTAACTAGCTAGCTAATGTTAGCTGGGTTCGTTCTCAGGGTTAGCAAGCACTATTATTGCTAGTGGGATAACACAACAACTAACTAGGTAGCTAGGTAAGCCTAGCTATATGCCTAAACTATATAAATCATGATGATAAGTAGGGGTAATAGAATGTCTATGCTAAATTGTCATATATTCTTCTCTACCACAGATTCCTACAAGATCTCAGACTCCAGGATGGGAAAATAATTACAAGAAAGAAACCGATGAAGACAGAGACAGTTGTCGATTTCCATTTTGTAATGTTAAAAAGGGAAGAAAAAGACAATCCCATTTTTCTAAATTAGCTATCTAGGCCAGTGTTTCCCAATTCCAGTCCTCGAGTACCCCCAACAGTACATATTTTTATTGAAGCCCCTGACAAACGCACCTGATTCAACTTGTCAACTAATCATCAAGCCCTCTATGTTTGAATCAGGGCTACAACAAGCATGTGTACTGTTGGGGATACTCCAGGACTGGAGTTGGGAAACAATGATCTAGGCTACTCAACATACTGTAGGCTACAGATTTATGTTATTAAGTAGGCCTATATCTTTGTTTAATCTACTTAATAAATGTATTAACAATAACAATCCTTATTGTTGTGGTAGGTATTTTCACTTGGTACTGAGTAATAAGTAATTACATAGAAATACACTTAATTTTAACTAGCTAAATCCTGTGTAACACCTATTAATTGCATTGTACTTATGCATATATTACATGTACTCTGTGATGTACTAGTGTGTTTATCCTCCCACTTGGATGGCACTTCTGGAAACTTAAAATAAGGGCCATGTTGTCAGGATGGGTAATGTACTATATACAGTGAATTCATACAAGTATTCAAACCACTTGACATTTTCCTTATTCTAAACTGGATTCAATTGTTTTTCCCCCCTCATCAATCTACACACAATAGCCCATAATGACAAAGCAAAAACAGGATTTTAGAAATGTTGCAAATGTATTAAAAATAAAAAACTGAAATATCACAATTACACAAGTATTCAGACCCTTTAATCAGTACTTTGTTGAAGCACCTTTGGCAGCGATTACAGTCTAAAATATTCTTGGGTATGACGCTACAACCTTGGCACACCTGTATTTGGGGAGTTTCTCCCATTCTTCTCTGCAGATCCTCTCAAGCTCTGTCAGGTTGGATGGAGAGTGTCGCTACACAGCTATTTTCAGGTCTCTCCAGAGATGTTAGATCGGGTTCAAGTCCAGGCTCTGGCTGGGCCACTCAAGGACTTTCAGAAACTTGTCCCGAAGCCAATCCTGCGTTGTCTTGGTTGTGTGCTTAGGGTCGTTGTCCTGTTGGAAGATGAAACTTCACCCCATTCTAAGGTCCTGAGCGCTCTGGAGCAGGTTTTCAGCAGAGGGTGCACCCCCCTTTCCACATTTACGGGACCGCAGTGGAGAAGGTGGAAAACATCAAGTTCCTTGGCATACACATCACCGACAAACTGAAATGGTCCACCCACGCAGACAGTGTGGTGAAGAAGGCGCAACAGAGCCTCTTCAACCTCAGGAGGCTGAAGAAATTTGGCTTATCACCTAAAACCCTCACAAACTTTTACAGATGCCCAATTGAGAGCATCCTGTCGGGCTGTATCACTGCCTGGTACGGCAACTGCACCGCCCACAACCGAGGGCTCTCCAGCGGTTGGTGCAGTCTGCCAAACGTATTACCGGGGGCAAACTACCCGCCCTCCAAGACACATACAGCACCAGATGTCACAGGAAGGCCAAAAAGATCAACCACCCGAGCCACTGACTGTTCACCCCGCTATCATCCAGAAGGCGAGGTCAGTACCGGTGCATCAAAGCTGGGACCGAGAGAATGAAAAACCGCTTCTATCTCAAGGCCATCAGACTGTTAAATAGCCATCACTAGCACATTAGAAGCTGCTGCTGCCTATTGAAATCACTGGCCACTCTAAGAAATGGAACACTAGTCACTTTAATAATGTTTTACATATATTGCACTACTCATCTCATATGTATATAATGCATTCTATTCTATAATATTCTTCTGTATCTTAGTCCATGCCGCTCTGTCATTGTTTGTCCATACATGCATATATTCTTAAATCCCATTCCTACTTTTTTGTGTGTATTGGGTATATGTTGTGAAATTGTTAGATATTACTGCACTGTCGGAGCTAGAAGCACAAGCATTTCGCTACACCCGCTATAACATCTGCTAAACACGTGTATGTGACATATAAGATTTGATTTGATCAAGGATCTCTCTGTACTTCGCTCCGTTCATCTTTCCCTCAATCTTGACTGGTCTCACAGTCCCTGCAGCTGAAAAAAATCTCCACAGCATGATGCTGCCACCACCATGCTTCACCGTAGGGATGGTGCCAGGTTTCCTCCAGACGTGATGCTTGACATTCAGGCCAAAGAGTTCCATCTTGGTTTCATCAGACCAGAGAATCTTGTTTCTCATGGTCTGAGAGTCCTTTAGGTGCCTTTTGGCAAACTCCAAGTGGGCTGTCATGTGCCTTTTACGGAGGAGTGGCTTCCGTCTGGCCACTCTACCATAAAGGCCTGATTGGTGGAGTGCTGCAGAGATGGTTATCCTTCTGGAAGGTTCTCCCATCTCCACAGAGGAACTCTGGAGCTCTGTCAGAGTGACCACTGGGTTCTTGGTCATCTCCCTTACCAAGGCCCTTTTCCCCCGATTGCTCAGTTTGTCCGAGCGGCCAGCTCTAGGAAGAGTCTTGGTGGCTCCAAACTTCTTCCATTTAAGAATGACGGAGGCCACTGTGTTCCTGGGTCCTTCAATGGTGCAGAATTTTTTTGGTTCCTATCCCCAGATCTGTGCCTCGACACAATCCTGTCTCGGAGCTCTACGGACAATTCCTTCGTTCTCGTGGCTTGGTTTTTGCTCTGACATGGACTGTCAACTGTGGGATCTTATATAGACAGGTGTGTGCCTTTCCAAATCATGTCCAATCAATTGAATTTACCACAGGTGGACTCAAATCAAGTTGTAGAAACATCTCAAGGATGATCAATGGAAACAGGATGCACCTGAGCTCAATTTCGAGTCTCATAGCAAAGAGTCTGAATACTTATGTAAATAAGGTATTTCTGTTTTTTTATTTTTAATAAATTAGCAAACATTTCTAAAACCAGTTTTCGCGTTGTCATTATGGGGTATTGTGTGTAGATTGATGAGGACATTTTTTTATTTAATACATTTTATGATAAGGCTGTAACGTAACAAAATGTGGAAAAATGGAAGGGGTCTGAATACTTTCCGAATGCACTGGAAGTACCCCTCAAGATACAATTAATTTTATCTAGTTAAATACTGTGTAACACCTAGTAATTACATTGTGCTTATGCAGATATTACATGTAGTCTGTGGTGTACGTGTGGGTTTATCCTCTCAATTGGATGGCAAGGAGGTTCAGGTTGTCATAATGGGTAATGTACATATTTATAATAAATTATATATTTTTTATTATAATCTGGGATGACACATGTATGGTAGACCCCAGTATGTGAGGTTGACTTACAGTACCAGTCAAAAGTTTGGACATACCTACTCATTCCAGGGTTTTTCTTTATTTTTACTATTTTCTACATTGTAGAATAAAAGTGAAGACATCAAAACTATGAAATAACACATATGGAATCATGTAGTAACCAAAAAAGTGTTAAACAAATCAAAATATTATATTTGAGATTCTTCAAAGTAGCCACCATTTGCCTTGATGACAGCTTTGCACACTCTTGCCATTCTCTCAACCAGCTTCATGAGGTAGTCACCTGGAATGCATTTCAATTAACAGGTGTGCCTTCTTAAAAGTTAATTTGTGGAATTTCTTTCTTCTTAATGCATTTGAGCCAATCAGTTGTGTTGTGACAAGGTAGGGGTGGTATACAGAAGATAGCCCTTTTTGGTAAAAGACCAGGTTCGTATTATGGCAAGAACAGCTCAAATAAGCAAAGTGAAACAACAGTCCATCATTAATTTAAGACATGAAGGTCAGTCAATACGGAACATTTCAAGAACTTTGAAAGTTTCTTCAAGTGCAGTTGCAAAAACCATCAAGTGCTATGATGAAACTGGCTCTCATGAGGACAACCACAAGAAAGGAAGACTCAGAGTTACCTCTGCTGCAGAGGATAAGTTCATAAGAGTTACCAGCCTCAGAAATTGCAGCCCAAATAAATGCTTCACTGAGTTCAAGTAACACATCTCAATATCAACTGTTCAGAGGAGACCGCATGAATCAGGCCTTCATGGTTGGATTGCTGCAAAGAAACCACTGCTAAAGGCCCCGTGTAGCTCAGTTGGTAGAGCATGGCGTTTGCAACTCCAGGTTTGTGTGTTCGTTTCCCACGGGGGGCCAGTATGAAGAAAAAAAAATATGTATGCACTCACTTAACTGTAAGTCGCTCTGGATAAGAGCGTCTGCTAAATGACTAAAATGTAAAGGACACCAATAATAAGAAGAGACTTGCCTTGGCCAAGAAACACAAGCAATGGACATTAGACCGGTGTAAATCTGTCCTTTGGTCTGATGAGTCCAAATTTGAGATTTTTGGTTCCAACCGCTGTGTCTTTGTCAGACGCAGAGTAGGTGAACGGATGATCTCCGTATGTGTGGTTCCCACCGTGAAGCATGGAGGAGGAGGTGTGATGGTGTGGGGGGTGCTTTGCTGGTTACACTGTCAGTGATTTGTTTAGAATTCAAGGCACACTTAACCAGCATGGCCACCACATCATTCTGCAGTGATACGCCATCCCATCTGGTTTGCGTTTAGTGGGACAATCATGTATTTTAATGACCCAACACATCTCCAGCCTGTGTAAGGGCTATTTGACCAAGAAGGAGAGTGATGGAGTGCTGCATCAGATGACCTGGCCTCCACAATCCCCTGACCTCAACCCACTAGAGATGGTTTGGGATGAGTTGGACCACAGAGTGAAGGAAAAGCAGCCAACAAGTGCTCAGCATATGTGGGAACTCCTTCAAGACTGTTGGAAAAGCATTTCAGGTGAAGCTGGTTGAGAGAATGCCAAGAGTGTGCAAAGCTGTCATCAAGGCAAATGGTGGCTACTTTGAAGAATCTAAAATATGAAATATATTTGTATTTGTTTAACACTTTTTTGGTTACTACATGATTCCATATGTGTTATTTAATAGTTTTGATGTCTTCACTATTTTTCTACAATGTAGAAAATAGTAAAAAATAAAGACAAACCCTTGAATGAGTAGGTGTGTCCAAACTTTTGACTTGTACTGTATATCTGATCTGTTTTTGTCAACCAGGTTAACCCAGATGGTACACTTTTTGGGAGCAAGTGATATTAACAACATTGAGTGAAGATTTTGAAGAGTGTGCATTCTCAGATAGGTAATTAGAGCCTGATGATCACCCTACTTTTGTAATCTAAGACACCCAGCGCATCTGGCCACAAGAGATTACAAGAGAACCTTGTGACAGTTAATACTGAATTAGATGCAGCTGAGAAGAAACTAAACACAAAATTGGTGAATTTAGTGGAAACTTGCCCATTTGTAACTAGCATGGTAACATGCATTTGCTGTTACACATCTGTAATGACAGACTGCAATTACCACTAGTTACATGTTGTTATTACAGTGTAACTATATTGTTATTTCAATTAACTACAATACTTGTTAGTGTAATTACAGATGTAACTACACTGTAATGAGGACCCATTAAAATTAAGCATTACCCTGTTTTACATTCCCTGAGACCAACCAGAAATGTTTCCTTGACCAAATATCCACAGATTTTTCATAAAACAGCCATACATGTGGTCTCTCGTTTCTGCATCACCAACTTTTGCATGGGGCAAAAGAGTTGGCTTGGTATGCTTCAGTTAGCTCATTCGGTTTTAGTAGTGCTGCTGCCATTGGAGCGTTGCTCCGCCACAATGGTGCCACTCGTTTTGTAAGGTAAGATCAAAGCTGAATCAATGTCTTGGAAGATCACATAATAATTCATTAGTATTCTACATAACAGAACCAAATATAATAGCATAACGTTACTTTTACACCAAAACACCACCTAATTTCTTATGAGATTTTACGATGGATAGTTGATTATTCAAAAAAGAATTCTCATGCAGCCAAAACTTAACGCCACTAGGTAGAATGTGGTTTGATTGAAACAAAATGCATACAGAAAGGCTGTGTAGTTTGTTAACACCATTTGCTCTAATTTACTCACGAAACAGTAATTCAAGAAGATCTAAATGCATATTGCCATGAAACTGATTGAGAACCAATGACTGGCATGCAGATGCAGTTTGGACGTTTTACAGTAAAAAGTGAAGAATTATCATTCACGATTGACAGTGATTCACGAAATTAGGTATGCTTAACTTGGTGTTTGAGGTTCTTAAAAATAAAAACAATTCTTGAGACAATGTGTTTGGACATAGGCAGACGTTGCAATTGGAAGATGCATTTTATTTATCCTCCAAAGGGGGGAGTGCTGCCAACATTTTTATTAATGTAGGAAAGTCCCACAAAATCATCCTGTTATCCCGCATTTGGGTATTTTAAATGTGGTGGTCACCCTACATGGATACCATTTTTATGTCTCTGCGTGCAGTTTGAAGATAATTTAAGTTAGCTTATCATTAGCTTAGCGAAATTACTGGAAGTCTCTGGGTACAGTAGCTATGGAATTGTAATGTGATAGGACGCTCCATACAGCATTAAAGCTTAGCTACTGTAAAGTGTAGCAAGGAATTATTCAACTAACCTGTTCTTGGCGATACTTTCTTCATTCTTAATTTGTGAAAAATGTGTATTGTATACATGTCAGTGTCCAGTTGCAGGTGGTACTACAAAAACCAGAGAAAATTCTGAAAGATATTAAATCCCTACAGTTGGGAAGCAGGCAACTTGGGCAGCGCTCAGCATATAAAATAGCTGATTGGTGATTTGTGGCTGTCAGTGTAAAGCATCTGAAATACGCGTATCGCAATATTTCAAAATACAATTACTGGAAAAACGCAAGAGGAGACAAATAAAAAACTCTAACCGGTCTATAGTTAGACTATCAAATTGATCAACTCCAATAGGCTATTAAGCTAACAGTATCTTATTGGCACTATAGTGGACAGCATATTTGTTTTCGAACAATAATTTCCTCCTCCAGGCTAGATGGAAGTCATATCCTACAAAATGTGTCTCCCCTTTTCATAGGCCTCGATAAGATGGTTGCATTCAAGACAAGGTCATTTTTATTTATCTCAGTTTGTCAACGTCAGCAGAGTAGCCTACCCTGTCATTTTTGTGGTATTAAAAATTCTGCTATTGTCTCCAGTCATGGAGAGTAAAGTGTCATAG
The DNA here is from genome assembly GCF_020615455.1 of Coregonus clupeaformis. Taxonomy (NCBI): domain Eukaryota; kingdom Metazoa; phylum Chordata; class Actinopteri; order Salmoniformes; family Salmonidae; genus Coregonus; species Coregonus clupeaformis. Next base: position 233,549 of record NW_025533842.1, read on the forward strand.
AATTGCATGAAATGTAGTATTTAGTAGTACTCTAAATACCCCAATTCATGTTGATAAGTTCAAAAGAATACAAGATAAAAATTGCTGACACCATTCAAACCAATGAGGGTTCGGAACATTAAAGCCAATTACTATATCTCAGAATCATCTTTTTGCAGATAGAACCATATAGTCCCAAGCTCTCGATAAAACACATTCAAACAATCAAACTGTAGAAAACCTGCACCTCCCCCAGTGGCCGAGTAGGCTACTTTTGCTATTTTATCATAATGTAGGCCTACCAGAGTGGCATACCATCAGAAACAATGGAGAAAAATGCATCCCATACATCAATAAGACTACAGTAGCAGCCAATGTGTGGTGTTCAATGTAGGCCTAAATTCCATGAGACTTTTGAAAAAAACATGCAGGGCTTGAAATTAACCAGTTTATCCACTTGTCCTTTAGACAAGGAGGTGACTGAAAATGTTGTATTGTTTGATGCAATAAACCCCTTTACTTTATATTCCCATACCATTATTACAGAGAATCAGACAAATTATACTACGCTGTTCCTATTGGCTATTTAGCTTATTCAAGAACGTCTCAAAATACAACACTGCCCCTTTAAGACATAAAAAAAAGTTCTTTACCTGACTCACTTTTTAAAGATGGCTAGAAATGCACACATTTTGTATCTTGTAGGATGCAACCACTCCCCCATTGTTGACTAGAAATTAGCTATAACTGTGCTAATAACTCACTAACTAGCAAAGAATATGAAGAAATGTGCACACGTGGCTACATGCAGCTCTCGCTTTGATCTCTCTTTTGGGCTCGTGCGGTGGAGGAGATCTTCGTGGGCTATACTCAGCCTTGTCTCAGGGTAGTAAGTTGGTGGTCTGTTGATATTCCTCTAGTGGTGTGGGGGCTGTGCTTTGGCAAAGTGGGTGGGGTTATATCCTTCCTGGTTGGCCCTGTCCGGGGGTATCGTCGGACGAGGCCACAGTTTCAACATTTCTGCCTGCAGCTATGGAACCCTGACCTGTTCACCGGACGTGCTACCTGGTCCCGGACCTGCTGTTTTCGACTCGCTCTCTCTCTCTCTCTCTCTCTCCCGTACCTGCTGTCTCGATCTCTGAATGCTCGGCTATGAAAAGCCAACTGACATTTACTCCTGAGGTACTGACCTGTTGCACCCTCTACAACCACTGTGATTATTATTTGACCCTGCTGGTCATCTATGAACGTTTGAACATCTTGAAGAACAATCTGGTCTTAATGGCCATGTACTCTTATAATCTCCACCCGGCACAGCCAGAAGAGGACTGGCCACCCCTCAGAGCCTGGTTCCTCTCTAGGTTCCTTCCTACGTTCCTGCCTTTCTAGGGAGTTTTTTCTAGCCACCATGCTTCTACAGCTACATTGCTTGCTGTTTGGGGTTTTAGGCTGGTTTCTGCATAGCACTTTGTGATACCTGCTGATGTAAACAGGGCTTTCTAAATCAATTTGATTGATTGAAAACAAGCGCATCTACTCAAGACCACTCATACCGTAGCCTAAACACAGTCCAGTTCAAAGTGAATGGCACAGATCCATATATGGCAGTGGCTATTTGCATAATAGGCCAACTGCAGTTCTGATTGGTTATGGCGCACCGGTCTGTGTAGAGTACCAGCCTGGGCTGTGCCTGTCAATGCAATAGAATCCTACTCCAATGCGCTCTGCCTACAAAAAAATATCTTGCACAGTTAATTTTGCATACCAAGTCTTGCATAGTTCGTTTTGTTTCGGTATATTACATTGATTTGAAAGTGGCTAATATTGCTTTGATTCGATCACATTTCCCACAGTAGAGCGAAATGTTGATAGTGTTATCTAAAGGGGAAAACTCAAGAAAGGTGAGTGGAGTTCAATCTCGTGCTTCTCTGCGCAGGTGGATATTTTTTATGCGCTGCAGTCTAAGGTGAGTACAGCGAGGTAAGCTAAGCTAGCTTTGCTATGGAGAGAACTACGTTTTGAAGTTGAGGACTTCTCCCCTCCTGACTGACTCACCATCTCAAGATGGTCAGCTAATTTATTTATATGTGTAGGCTAAAGCCTGTGCTGACCTTGTGTTTAGCCAAGCTGACAGCAGCTAGCTAGCATAGCTCGGCGATAGCTGCAGCTGGCTATCCTATCTAGAAGATATTTCTCTGTCAAATCAGTTATGGCAAGATCACAAGAGCCTGTGTCTGGAATGTATTTCATAAGACACTTGCGCTACAACGCCTCGCTACGAAAGTAGCTTTGCAACTCAGTTTCAAAGTTTCATCATGTCATGTAAATACATGTTACCATGGAAATTATATCTACTACTGCAAGTTGAATGCCTGCGGTCATCAGTCAGCTAAACTGTCATACAATCACTTTTGCATGTGAAAACACAGACTCCTACTCATCACTCCACATGCCTTATATCACTTTTGTTTTGAGCCGATTTCGCCGTCGGCCAGAGCGGGGCACCTGGCTCACGCCCGGGAGGCAGCCCGGTTCCAAAATGTAAAACAATCACTTTTCACCCGGTTCAAACTCCTCCCACCGGGGTAACCCGGGGCCAGATGAACGAACCTCATCATTGGCAAAAGTGGGCATGTAAGTAATCCATACCCAACCCTCAAGTAAGTCACGACGAACTCACTTACAAAACTCCATTTTGGACGAGACTGACTTTATGACCAATATTATCCTATTTACACTTTGTAGTTAATTTTGACAGTAGAATTAATGTTTCTGACTCATATCGATGCGACATAGGCTGTTTAAAACCAGAGAAGTTGCTTCTAAGGGGCAGTTGACCTTTAATGTTTGTGGCAAACTACACTCAAAAAGCTGTATTGCTGCCACCTACTGTGCAGGATGAAAACAAAAATATCCTAAAAATGGGAACATTGTGGGGTTGGGGGGAAAATATATCCATACAGACTACCCAAAAAAAAGAATAAAAAAACATCCTATTTCTTCTGTTAAAACAAAACTGCCAAATCTAATCCCTACTCAGGCTCAGGAGCCTGGGAAGGTGGAACATCTTCCATTGCCAAAACCCCTTGCAGATCTTCCGCTGTAAACTCCTGAAGTCCCAAATACTTTTCAGCTGCAGCCACAGTGATGTACAACTTCTTCGATTTCTTTGATACCTGTGACGTAGAGTTAATAACAGTTAAAATGAATGCTACAGAATCCACCTTTTTAACAAACACCGTAGCCGGTTGTCTTGCTTGACACATTCACGGGTTGTGGTGCATCCGCAACCCGTGAACTTGCTTTCTCAACTCTCACTTGCTTTCTCACCTCTTTTGGTTGCCTCCGCATAGAACATCCAATGGACCGTCCTAACTTTCGTCACCTCAACTTCTTTCACCCTTACATGGCACTCCAAGAACTCTGGATCATGATCTCTACCACAATTGCAGAACTGACCTTCTTCACTCCAATCCTCATTATACATATTTCATCTGCACACATTTGCAACATGGCCAAATCCTTTACAGTTTTTACATTGTAGTATTTTGGGGATTCATGGTCTTACTTTGTACCTTACATACAATAGCTTTACATGTGTAGGGAGGTGTTATTTGGTCAGGCAACGGGAAGAAAGTCGTCTCTCCAAATGCCTGATAACAAAACATAGGACAAGCCATAGAGTTGGATAGAGGGCTCACGTTGACACACTCCAGCACAGTAGGTGGTGGTATGCACCTTATCAGTTTATTTACAAACTGTCAATACGCTCATAGAAGTAGTAGAAGAAGAAATTGTCTACTTAAAAATGGATAGTCCTCAATGGTGCTGGCCATGCTATCACAGAAGCGGCCATTGCAAAGATATGAGATGAGCTCTCTAGTACATCTCTATGGGGCAAGAAGGACATGAACTGGCCAATGAAATCCTTCCACATTGTGGGGCTTCCAACTCCTACCTGCTACACTAATATGAACGCCGTAGAAACGTATTCTGTGGAATCCAGAGAGGCTTACAGGTCTGAGTTATGGGAACTTTTCACCAGTACTGTACAGAACACACCTTTAGGCTGTAACTGGGGCCCTGCGAGCGTTCAGTGTTGTTCTCTCTATGAAAGCATGACCACCAGTGTGCCCAGGTGATGAATGGCCAACAGTGGATAAAGTACATAGCAATAACCTCCAGGCAACCCACAGCACGCCCGGGCACAGGCCGGCCGGCCCATTTATCATTCAATTGTCAGAGGATTTTATCAAGTGTGTTTTCTCCAGCGCATTTTGATTATTTTACAATTTATTACAGTCACTCCAAGTCAGCATTTGCCAAATGTAATGGCTATTCAGAGGAGAGAGGGCTGAGGAAGCACTCACCAAGCACATACAACAAAGTGCCAACAATGCTATCTCACTAGGGCTGTGTCTGAAAATACTACAAGCTGTCAAATCCTTGCATCCTCCATCCTTGTTTCCCCAATTCCTCACCTACCTCTAAAAGCACATTGGAAGAACGGATCCAAGGTCCCTCTCTCAGACCTCCTCCTCCAATGAGCTATGAGCAGAAGGCGAGGAATTGAGGAAACAAGGATGGAGGAGGCAAGGATTTGACAGTTAGTAACATTTTCAGACCCAGCCTGGGTATCGTCACATCAGAGATATTGATTAACATTAAATTGTGGAGAGGGTGGCAAAAAACCCTGCACAGCACTGTGGGGCTAGGAACAGTCCTTAGCACATAAAGTCGAGCGCTCTCCACTATTCAACGCTCTCCACGTGCAGGCTCTCTTTAATACACACGCACCTCTCTGTCTCCAAAAAACACATGTTTATTTCCGTCAACCTAGCTAATTGTTAATAATTTCCTTTTTAATTGCTGTAGTTTGCCTGGCCTCTCAATCGGCAGAGGCAGCCCACCCACAGATCTATGTGGCATTAATGTGGTGTTCAGTCTCATGTGTTCAGTCTTGCAGCAGTTGCTTGTTCCCGGGCAGCCTCTGAGCACCACTGAGCTCTGCGTGGAGCAGCTCTTAAGGGACATTACCGGGTCCACCTCTCGGAGCGTAATATGTATGCTGCTCATCTTCAGAGGCGGGGGGCCTGGTTCTCTGTCTTGCCCAACTCTGGTATTTCTCTCTGGGTGCTTGGCAGCACCCATGTGGGGGTGACGTTGATTGATGATGCCCCCCAGTTTAACACGCTGTGGAAGCGCTGTGGAAATACTGTGGAAACACAGCGGCAGCCGGGGTCCAAAGCTACACGGCTCACTGGGCAGATACACAAACCGTAGCTCTCAAGGAAGTTTTGCCACCGAAATAAATATGCATGTCAGTATGCTACATGCACGAGGGATGTGCCAGCATCTTTAAGCATAAAGATTATTCCCACTGAATAATCAGAGATGGCTCTCATGTCAGGGGATTGGAAGATGGAAATGTGTCTAATATTTCGAGAAACTGCACTCAGGGTTTCCCAGACATAATATGTATTTAAACATTATTTCACATAACTTGACTTTTCAAATCTCAATTTGTATGCATGAGCATTTCATTATTAATAGGAACAGAGTTTGAGACCATTACTTTATCACTCAGTGCTCATACAATAATGTTTTGTACCGTGTCCAAATAATTTGCATGTCAGATTATCACTTGTTCATTTCGGGGTAGTGTGGAAGAAACCGCCATTTTATTTCCCCAGTTTGATAACTTTAATTAATCTTATCGGGGCTCATAAGAATGTAGATATGAGTAAGTTAAATGTTACAAAGTAATTTCCATGTGGATGAGAGAAGGAGGGTAAAGGAGGAAGTTATTTGTCGATCTGGTGAAGTGGGAGGAAGTTCTGTTCAATTGGATTTTGATGTTCCCTGTTGCCATGACACCCAGATCCTGTCTTTTTCACATGAATTTGTGTGTGTGTGTGTGTGTGTGTGTGTGTGTGTGGACGTGTTTAACTATTCTTGTGGGTCCCCACAAGAATAGTAAACAAACAACAATTTGACCAACTGGGGACATTTTGTTAGTCCCCACGAGGTCAAATGCTATTTCTAGGGGGTTAAGGTTAGAATTAGTGTTAGGGTTACAGTTACGTTAAGGGTTAGTGTTAGGAGCTAGGGTTAGTTTTAGGGTTAGGGTTAAAGTTAGGTTTTTGGGTTAAGGTTAGGGTTAGGGTTAAGGTTAGAGTAAGGATAAGAGTACGGGTTAGGGTTAGGGTTAGGGAAAATAGGATTTTGAATGGGACTGAATTACGTGTCCCCACAGGTAGCTTATTGGGTAAAAGCGTTGTGCCAGTAACCGAAAGGTCGCTGGTTCTAATCCCCGAGCCGACTAGGTGAAAAATCTGTCGATGTGCCCTTAAGCAAGGCACTTAACCCTAATTGCTCCTGTAAGTCGCTCTGGATAAGAGCGTCTGCTAAATGACGTAAATGTAAATGTTAGCTGTACAAGACTGCGTGTGTGTGTGTGCGTGGATGGGAAATAATTATCAGATGCAGGAAATTAGGTCCTAAGAGAGGAGCAGTCTGCAATAGGGTAGTAGCCAGCAATATTGATTGAGGGAAATGAATCAGGTTTGGTCTTCATTTGTCACAATGGGCCTAGGCTGCAGCTGGTTAAGTGGCCACAGACCCACTCACCAGCATCAAGTAAATTCCGATCAAAGAGACATCAAGTGCATGTGTAATGAATGGTTTTCAAGTCCATCTATATCTCAATCTGCTTTCATGCTTTTGAAGCCCATGTCAAATCGCTAGCTAGTTATCTGTGTGATGTGCTCTAGTAGCAACCCTGAAGTCTAGAAGTACTGCCACCCCAAACCCAGAAACCCCTTGGTTTCTCTGGTCAGTGGTATTGATGGTACTCTCGAGTGCTAAGTGTTATGCAGAGGGTCCTAACTCAGGTTGGGACATGGCTGGAACCTACACTATGATGTACTGTATGTCTGTGTCATGTCCATACTTAGAGCTGGGCAAGAAACGTCCGCTAAACTTTGCGCTATGTCCTGTGGTATGGAAATGTAAAGTAATAATAAGGTAAACCTGGGGTGTATTTACTAGGAACCTAACAACGGAAACAGGATGAAACGGGGAGGTACCTACCTGAATTTGTGCAATAGAAACTCTTGTTTTCATCGCTTCCCATTGCAAAACGTTTACCACGACACATTGTTTAGCATTTTGTGCTTTCCAGAAGAAAGGAACAACAAACAAATAAATAAACTAACAAATTAAGAACAACAAAGGTAAACTAATCTTCGGTGCACATTTGATGTACATGCATACGTTTTGAACTAATGAATACACCCCCAGCTAAATCCACACTACCCGTATATCCCTGTATGACAATTGGTGAATAAATAAGAGCCTGGGGCTGGAAAGGATCACAGTGACCTATCGGTTTTGTCTGGTAAAATTACATGTATTACGATAAGAGATGCCATAATTCTAGGTTTGATCATTACTCTGCGGTAAATAGTATAGTGAATCATCCGATTGACAAATACTGTAACACCTTCATCATTGTAGCACTGATAGATCTGTGACTCACAGACAGACAGACTGGGTTGTGGCAGATTATGAACAATGCTACATGACATCACAAACAGTATACCTTATGGGCACACTGATCATTTTCCTAATTTCAACATTTTCAATGTTGTGTTTTTTTTGTTGCAACTTTATGATAGCTTCATTTAGATTTTATGTCACAGTGGTTAAATATTTGTATTTTTTTTTATATCTGGTATGCTATTATTCCATGAACACACTAATACTTACTAATCCCTCAGCAGCCTGGTGCATTGAAGAGCATGCTAGAAGTGTTGTAGCCACACCAAGACGAGGGGTTATTAATGAAGGCAACTGCCATCACTGAATGATTTCCCACACCGAAAACCATGTTTGAATTAATTGCGGGGCTTAAGTCAACTGGCTACAGCAAGAGAGCTGTTAGTCTATAAATCCAGTTGTTTGCCAGGAATATTAAATAGGACACAAGGCAAGATTAACTGTCCATCCTCAGCAATAACAAATTAGTATTACTGTGAACACAAATATTGACATAGGGTAGCTCTGGTAAGCTCTTGGGGCTGGGCAGTGACTTCTTGGAGAGCACATCTTGGCCACATCATGGTGAGCATGCACAGGCATGTCTGATGATTTCAGTAGTGACGCATTCACAGTGGGCTCCCTTAAAAGCACTTTATCATGGCAAAATACCCAATAAAGCTTTATCTATCCACAGACAATTTACCGTACTGTTCATGGAATACTGTTTATTTCACCATCAATCAATTGATATCATCAGACACTATCTACAGTATATCTATGAAAGAACTGTTACATGTGATCGATTTGAACTAGATTTTTCAGAATGATGTAGCAAAGGAGTCGAATAAAGCACACCATCACTGTAATTTTGTGTTCCATGATTTGTTTCTTGCACTGCTATAAAAAAAATAGTGCTATAAAACAAGGGTTCAATGGTTCACTTCATATATGGCCCTCAAAAGGGTTCTATATAGAACTGCAAAGTACCCTTATTTTTAGCAGTGAAGGCAAGGGGATCAGATAACGCACTGTGATTTTGTATTCCACAATTTGTTTCCAAGACTGAAAATTCAGAGAGAATAAGATAAGACAGCAGCCGAGTCCCCAAAACGAAGGCAAGATGAAGAAGCACCTCCATGTTTATCAAAGCAACACTTAAATCATATGACTGTGCTGAACCAAAATCTAGAGCATCCAAATTTAGCAATGCGACGTTCTGGGTTAATCAGGCACGGTGCAATACAGACAGTCCAACATCTGTTCAAGAAGAGAGAGAGCGAGCAGCTTCCTAGGAAAATGTATTTTCTCTACAAATAAAAGGAGGGAAACTGTGAAATTACTTTGCAATCTCTGTCTGGAGAAGAAACAATCATTCATTTTTGGTCAGAGCTAACAATAATGGTAAATAAAACCAATAAAGAAGTTGTTTTGAGACAGACTTACTGTGACACGACGTCTCACACAGGATGCAATACATTAGAACCCATTATTTCTCATATCCCTCATATCCACTTTGCAGAGTATTCAGAGAATATACAGATAAATCTGAACATAATTGTATTTTGTGAAAATGCTCTGTTATGCAGACAGGCAATATTTGTTACAGTTGTCAGTTTGCGAGACAGCGTACCATACTGACAGTGCTACTCTTCATTATAATGCAGTCAAGTACACTGTTGCTGAGTGATGAAAGGGCCTATGGCTGCTTGTTTCAGAAGTCTCTAGTCAAGATATTAAAGATGTTTGTCTGCTGCCTGGAAAGGAACTCAAATATTAGTATTAGGGCTCACCTCAAATCGGTCGAACACATAAAATAGTAACTCAAAGTGAGGCACGGTTTTGAATGCTATTACCGACATTGATATACCATACCTCCATCTCCATTTAACATTTTAGTAATTTAGCAGACACTTTTATCCAGAGTGACTTACAGGAGCAATTAGGCTTAAGTGCCTTGCTCAAGGGCATACATGCATATCGCACATAGAGTGGGGAGAACAAGTATTTGATACACTGCCGATTTTGCAGGTTTTCCTACTTACAAAGCATGCAGAGGTCTGTAAATCACATTGTATGATTTTTAAGTAATTCATTTGCATTTTATTGCATGACATAAGTATTTGATACATCAGAAAAGCAGAACTTAATATTTGGTACAGAAACCTTTGTTTGCAATTACAGAGATCATACGTTTCCTGTAGGTCTTGACCAGGTTTGCAAACACTGCAGCAGGGATTTTGGCCCACTCCTCCATACAGACCTTCTCCAGATCCTTCAGGTTTCGGGGCTGTCGCTGGGCAATACAGACTTTCAGCTCCCTCCAAAGATGTTCTATTGGGTTCAGGTCTGGAGACTGGCTAGGCCACTCCAGGACCTTGAGATGCTTCTTACGGAGCCACTCCTTAGTTGCCCTGGCCCCTGGCTGTGTGTTTCGGGTCGTTGTCATGCTGGAAGACCCAGCCACGACCCATCTTCAATGCTCTTACTGAGGGAAGGAGGTTGTTGGCCAAGATCTCGCGATACATGGCCCCATCCATCCTCCCCTCAATACGGTGCAGTCGTCCTGTCCCCTTTGCAAAAAGCATCCCCAAAAAGCTCGATTTTTGTCTCATCAGACCACATGACCTTCTCCCATTCCTCCTCTGGATCATCCAGATGGTCATTGGCAAACTTCAGACGGGCCTGGACATGCGCTGGCTTGAGCAGGGGGACCTTGCGTGCGCTGCAGGATTTTAATCCATGACGGCGTAGTGTGTTACTAATGGTTTTCTTTGAGACTGTGGTCCCAGCTCTCTTCAGGTCATTGACCAGGTCCTGCCGTGTAGTTCTGGGCTGATCCCTCACCTTCCTCATGATCATTGATGCCCCACGAGGTGAGATCTTGCATGGAGCCCCAGACCGAGGGTGATTGACCGTCATCTTGAACTTCTTCCATTTTCTAATAATTGCGCCAACAGTTGTTGCCTTCTCACCAAGCTGCTTGCCTATTGTCCTGTAGCCCATCCCAGCCTTATGCAGGTCTACAATTTTATCCCTGATGTCCTTACACAGCTCTCTGGTCTTGGCCATTGTGGAGAGGTTGGAGTCTGTTTGATTGAGTGTGTGGACAGGTGTCTTTTATACAGGTAACGAGTTCAAACAGGTGCAGTTAATACAGGTAATGAGTGGAGAACAGGAGGGCTTCTTAAAGAAAAACTAACAGGTCTGTGAGAGCCGGAATTCTTACTGGTTGGTAGGTGATCAAATACTTATGTCATGCAATAAAATGCAAATTAATTACTTAAAAATCATACAATGTGATTTTCTGGATTTTTGTTTTAGATTCAGTCTCTCACAGTTGAAGTGTACCTATGATAAAAATTACAGACCTCTACATGCTTTGTAAGTAGGAAAACCTGCAAAATCGGCAGTGTATCAAATACTTGTTCTCCCCACTGTACAAGCATGCTCAAACACACACACACACACACTGAAGGTACTTTTTAAATAAGTTTTTCCAAGAACACTTGTGGATTGGTTACCCCTTGAACCATTCTCTCTGTGCCCTTTCACAAGAAGAATAAGAAACGTTAAGAAAAGTGAAGAGAGAAAGAGTTCACTCTTAAACACAACAGGATCGTCTGGGATAATCCAACCGTATTCTTCACTAATGTGTCTTAACTTTTACTCTTTGGCTTGCAGGACTGAAACAATAGGTATGGACAGAAAGAGGGAATTTGGACGAGGAGAAGAGAGAAGACTAGGAGGCAGCTACCTCGGGGAACAGTGGCATTGTGAATGATTGATGAGAGAGACAGGGCTGTTGGTGAGTTTAGCAGTGTGGAAAAACACACTGGATCACACTACTGTCCTTTAAATGTCTAGTTGGTTTGTATGGCCTTTTTTGGCCTGTACATCCAATGGTTTATAATGAGCAATGCTACTGGAGAATCAATCAATAAATAGATGCACACACACACTACATGCTAATGTTTTTAAATGTATGTCAACTGTAAAGTCTTTTGTCTGTAATGTATTTTTCGTTATGTGTCGGAACCCCAGTAAGACTAGCTGTCGCCATTGGTGTCGGCTAATGGGGAGCCTAATAAATCGAATCGAATCAATCATCTTTATCGTCCCAATTGGGACATTTGTAATCTTAGAGTCAAACGGTTTTCAGATGTCCGAATACCCCCATCTCCTTCTCTCCCTCTTTTCTCTTTCTCTCTTGTTCCCTCCATTTCTGTCATCCCTCCCACATTCTGTCCCAAATATTTTTGTCTTGCTGTCTGCACCAATCTGTTTCTCTCACAATGTCCTGCCTTATGTCTCTTGCCATTTCCCTCACTCTCTCAACCACCAACTACTCTCCTTCTGACCCTCATTGTTTTGCTCTCCAACTCTCTTCCTTGCTCATACTCCTATACTCTGTTTACCCCTCTCTGTCTGTCTGTCTGTCTCTCTCTCTCTCTCTCTCTTTCTTCATCTGTGTTGGTGGATAGTGGCAGCCAGTTTTCCCTGGACACAGAGGGACCCCTGCTGGTGGAGAGAGAGAGAGAGAGAGAGAGAGAGAGAGAGAGAGAGAGAGAGAGAGAGAGAGAGAGAGAGAGAGAGAGAGAGAGAGAGAGAGAGAGAGAGAGAGAGAGAGAGAGAGAGAGAGAGAGAGAGAGAGAGAGAGAGAGAGAGAGAGAGAGAGAGAGAGAGAGAGAGAGAGAGAGAGAGAGAGAGAGAGAGAGAGAGAGAGAGAGAGATGGGGAGTAGAAGAAAACAAGAATTACACAACTAAGAAAGAAAGAAAGAAAGAAAGAAAGAAAGAAAGAAAGAAAGAAAGAAAGAAAGAAAGAAAGAAAGAAAGAAAGAAAGAAAGAAAGAAAGAAAGAAAGAAAGAAAGAAAGAAATAAATATATTTTTTTAAGAGAGTGAGAGAGTACATCTCCCTCTGTTGGGTGTGAAATCAACTAAGAAATCAGGCGGGCATCAGCTCCACTGTGCCAGACCCACTGTCCTCCTCTTTCTCAGGGGCCATTTTGATGGCCACATTTGGGAATCAGTGCTGGTCAGTCAACCAGTGTGGTCCATACACTCCACACAGCTTTGGTCTCTATGTAATGAGAGGCCCTGCTGAAGGAGGTAATAATAAAACTGGTCTCAGAGCATTTCGTATTATTCTGTATGTAAATCCGAGACACTCTATTTACATTTACCTTTACATTTTTTGTCATTTAGTATGATATGTTACGTTTCGTCTGATATGTATTAATTTGTGGATGTCCATCATTCATTTTGTATGATGTTACGAATTACAATTCGTATGATATGTTACAAATTGCAATTTGTACAATATGTTACAAATTTGCTAAACGTACGATATGTTACAATTTCCAATTTGTTTTCGCCAACGTTAGCTAGGTGGCTAGGTGGCGAATGCTAACGTTAGCTAGACGGGCTAACGTTAGCTGAGCTAGGGGTTAGGGTTAAGGTTAGGAGTTAGGTTAAAGGGTTAGGGGAACGGGTTAGCTAAAAGGGTTAAGGTTAGTGTTAGCTAACATGCTAAGTAGTTGCAAAGTAGCTAAAAAATAGTAAGTGGTTACAAAGTTGCTAATTAGCTAAAATGCTAAAGTTGTCCGTGATGAGATTCAAACACGCAACCTTTGGGTTGCTAGACATTTACGTTACACGCGCACCCCGACCAACCAACCACCCTCCTTTTGTTTTTGCCTTAAGTAACATTCTGTCTTATGTAACCATACCAAACATAACATACCATACTAATTTGAGTGTCCCAGATTTACATTTACTATGTTACGTATAGTATATGAGACCAGGCTGTATATTTCGCTTAATATGCAAATTAGCCGAGAATGGCTGGTACTGGAGAAGCAGCCAGGAATTTTCTTGGTGAATAAACTTCAGTCTAAATTGGCCTTCAGATAAAATGTTTAGTCTAGTAGGCCACAAAGAGCGTCTTGATGATCCATACAAACTTGTACACTGTGGACACTGTGTGAATTAAATGTTCACTCCACGCAGTGCTTGCTTGCCCTCGCATCATCAGTATACTACTTTTATCAGTTTCTGAACTTTTCCACCCTTCGAATGTTAGGGTAAATCTTTCTTCAGAAGATCCACAGGCGCCAAATAGATTGGTATAATTTGCCATTGATTTATTTAGTGCCAACAAGCCAATAAAGTACTGAAGGGAAAATTAACAGAAACAGAGGTCGAGAATTTCAGCCAAGGTCAGTTACATGCCTATTTTAAAAAGTTCATGTTTTTCACGATCTTCTAGCATTTTGAATCTAGAATCAGAGTACAGTGCATTCGGAAAGTATTCAGACCCCTTGACTTTTTCCACATTTTGTTACGTTACAGCCTTATTCTAAAAATGATTAAATTGTTTTTTTCCCTCATCAATCTACACACAATACCCCATAATGACAAAGCAAAAACTGGTTTTTAGAAGATTTTCACATAAATATTCAGACCCTTTAGCCTGTACTTTGCTGAATCACCTTCGGCGATTACAGCCTCAAGTCTTCTTGGGTATGACGCTACAAGCTTGGCACACCTGTATTTGGGGAGTTTCTCCCATTCTTCTCTGCAGATCCTCTCAAGCTCTGTCAGGTTGGATGGGGAGCGTTGCAGCACAGCAATTTTCTTGTTGGCCGCTTTTCCTTCACTCTGCCATCCGACTCATCCCAAACCATCTCAATTGGGTTGAGGTCAGGGGATTGTGGAGACCACGTCATCTGATGCAGCACTCCATCACTCTCCTTCTTGTTCAAATAGCCCTTACACAGCCTGGAGGTGTGTTGGGTGATTGTCCTGTTGAAAAACAAATGATAGTCCCACTAAGCCCAAACCAGATGGGATGGCGTATTGCTGCAGAATGCTGTGGTAGCCATGCTGGTTAAGTGTGCCTTGAATTCTAAATAAATCACAGACAGTGTCACCAGCAAAGCACCCCCTCACCATAACACTTCCTCCTCCATGCTTTACGGTGGTAAATACACATGCGGAGATCATCCGTTCACCCACACCGTGTCTCACAAAGACACAGCGGTTGGAACCAAAAATCTACAATTTGGACTCCAGACCAAAGGACAAATTTCCACAGGTCTAATATCCATTGCTTGTGTTTCTTGGCCCAAGCATGTCTCTTCTTATTATTGGTGTCCTTTAGTAGTGGTTTCTTTGCAGCAATTCGACCACGAAGGCCTGATTCACACAGTCCCCTCTGAACAGTTGATGTTGAGATGTGTCTGTGACTTGAACTCTGTGAAGCATTTATTTGGGCTGCAATTTCTGAGGCTGGTAACTCTAATGAACTTATCCTCCGCAGCAGAGGTAACTCTGGGTCTTCCATTCCTGTGGTGGTCCTCATGAGAGCCAGTTTCATCATAGCGCTTGATGGTTGTTGCGACTGCACTTGAAGAAACTTTCAAACTTTCATATTGACTGACCTTCATGTCTTAAAGTAATGATGTACTGTCGTTTGTCTTTGCTTATTTGAGCTGTTCTTGCCATAATATGGACTTGGTATTTTACCAAATAGGGCTATCTTCTGATACCCCCCTACCTTGTCACAACACAGTTGATTGGCTCAAACGCATTAAGAAGGAAAGAAATTCCACAAATTAACTTTTAACAAGGCACACCTGTTAATTGAAATGCATTCCAGGTGACTACCTCATGAAGCTGGTTGAGAGAATGCCAAGAGTGTGCAAAGCTGTCATCAAGGCAAAGGGTGGCTACTTTGAAGAATCTCAAATATAAAATATTTTTTGATTTGTTTTAACACTTCTTTGGTTACTACATGATTCCATATGTGTTATTTCATAGTTTTGATGTCTTCACTATTATTCTACAATGTAGAAAATAGTAAAAATTAAGAAAAACCCTTGAATGAGTAGGTGTGTCCAAACTGTTGACTGGTAGTGTATGTAAATAAGGTATTGCAGTTTTTTATTTGTAATAAATGTGCAAACCTGTTTCCGATTTGTCGTTATGGGTATTGTGTGTAGATTGATGAGTTTTATTATTTTTAAATCCATTTCAGAATAAGGCTGTAACCTAACAAAATGTGGAAAAAGTCAAGGGGTCTGAATACTTTCCGAATGCACTGTATGTGTTTGAGAGAGAGCGAGAGAGAGAGAGAGAGAGAGAGAGAGAGGGTGGGAGAGAGAGGGCGGGAGAGAGAGAGAGAGAGAGAGAGAGATAGAGAGATCAAGTGTTTGTGTGTTTGAGTGTGTGTGTGTGTGCCTGCCAGTGTGCCTGCTCCATCCCTGTGTGTGTGTTTCTGCTAGCATAATCTGCAGGATGAATAATGAATTAACTCAGTATTATAACCAAGGCGCCGAGTGAGACAAAAATTCTAAAACACAGTCTGAAGAAAATGATAATACCACCTCATTTGTCTGCTTCTGCTGCTTGTAGAAGTCACAACATGGGGAAGTGAATCATCTTAAGTATGCTCTCGAAACTTTTTCTTTCAAATGTAGTGTGCTCCATACCTGGATGTCTACCTGTGGGGTGTAACAGGGGTTCAAGGCATCTCTTTGAGTGGTGAAAGGGGTGAAGTCTTAGTTTGAATGCTAGTTTGTGCCTCAGCGAAGCCCTTACATGGAAAAAGTGTGGCATGTTATTCATTTTTTTTGCTTTTAATTAAAATAATTCTAAAATGTAATGAATTTCCCAATGTTGTCATGACCCAATATGAACTAACACAGACATATTTCATGTGTAAAATTGCTATGAACCGTGATATAGACAGGTGGCAATGAATCACCTGGAGTTTAGTGTGATGAAGGACATTCAGGGTCATTCTGCGTTCAATCTCTCTTGTTTTCTCTCTCTCTATCTCTCTCGCTCTCCATCCACCTCTTTCTTTCTCTCCCTCCTACCCTCTCTCCTTCCGCCCTCCTCCCTCTCTCTCCTTCCTCTCTCTCTCTCTCTCTCTCTCTCTCGCTCCCTCCCCCCTCTCCCTGACCCTCTGTCAGTTTGAGGAAATACACTTAAAAGCACTTATTTATTTAGAGAAAAATTATTTCCAAAGACTGAGAGGGCAACTCAATCTTGCAATCAAATAACATGTCTCTGCACAGTCAAGCCATAGCCTTTTCTCCATAAATAACAGCTCGCCATCTGCGTTCTATAAACATATTTCGCTACCGAAGAACGGTGGCTTTCCACACACACTCAATTACCTCATGTGATTTACTCAAAATCTCATTTGATGAGACTGACCCCGTGCCCCCAGCTCCGGAGAAGAGAGAGTTATAAAAGTTGGCCATAAGATTTTGGTTTAGGAAGATCCAGTGATTAAGAGTCGATGTCCGCGCCCTGCTGAAATGTAATTAGCATAATATAAAAATCACAATCAAAATCTGTCAGTTTAAGCTAGAGATCTTTTTTTGCATGGGCTGCATCTCAATCCACCACATCCACCAATGGCGGCCTTCCGCATCTGCGGTGGAAGGTGACGGAGCTACAGCGATGTTTGTCAGACCATGACACATCCCGAAAATCAGTCTTCTTATAAAAAAAACGTCTGTAGCGCCTGAACAGTTTGGCCTACAAGCCTCACAAGACTCTCACGAACACGTACATGTACATGTCGGTTGTCACAAGACACGTCTGAAGGTAGCCCGGTACCAGTTTAAAAACATTAATGTAAGTAGATATGGAAGTAGTTCAGTGGCCAACTTTTTTTATTTTATATAAAAAATAAAAACTCCTGATCTTTCAAAATATCTAGCAGATATAGGACAGACAATTCAAAACAAATTTCCTTTTGATTTATATTTTGACTATCTGTTTTTCCATGTATGAATCTGTTATTCAATGCGTATCTATGGGCTAATTCAATGTTTCATCAAATAATGTGTTTATTATTATAATTTTTTCCCTAAATGGGTCCTAAAATTCCAACTCAAATAGCTAAATGTTCCTTGGTATGACCATCTTAAACAATTCCATATGTTAGCTTAGTAGAACACGCCGTCTTGTTTAAGTACAGTATGGTACAAATGAAACATTAATTTGGAGTTTGTCTTAAAATAGCACATCGTAGTAGGGTAACCAACACTGCAGGGCTCGTCTGTATGGAAGTAAATGGAAGTTGACCAGCTTTGTTTATGTTGTGTCGAGCAAACGTTGCTAATCATGCTGTGTGACCAAGGAGAACCGCTGACGCTGTATTTTCATCATAAAGGTTTATTCATAACAAAGGGTTACAGCGTCGATTTACAGATACCTGCAGATACCTGGAGAATAATCGCCCCATCTCAAATCTGATTATTCTGTCGTCCTTTGTCCCAACTGTGGTATATATCCTATGTAATCTGATATGGGTGTTCCCCTACAGACCAATCCCAGGAGGACACCTAACAGACTTCCTCTGCTTTAGGGTGTCCCTCTAAAACTGCTCCCCCTAAAACTGAATAAACATCCTCTCAGGTTCCACTTTGAAAACATTAGCAAAGTCATCATTCCTCAGATACTACATTTACTTTGTGGAGGTCACACACAAATGACCCCTGGGAGAGACAATCAAACTGGAACCTGCCATTTTAGGCTCGACGTGATGAGGCTGTCAGCACAATAACCAATTCAGACAGAAAAAACACTAAAGAGCTCAAAGCAGGGGGAGATGCTGCTGAAATACTATTGTTAGTAGCGTAGCATAATGTAAATTGCAAGATATAGCAAAGCAAGCAGACAATGAATGGATATTCAAATGCAGCTCCTCTCCTCCCTGGCTGTTGTTCGTGGCAGGCTAATTAGGAGCAAAGTAGTAGCTATAGGAGTGGGCGGCTTGAATTCAATCAGCTGGCATTTCATTTCTACCTTATTGTTAAGCACTTGAGATATTTCCAGTGCTGTCACTGGGGAGTTTAAAGGGAAAAGCGTTCGTTGGCCATTTTTCAAAACATATTTGTTGAGCACATATTCATTGCCATCGATTTGTGTGTCAGGTCAGAGTCCTCCATCTTTATTAATATATTCCATAATTTCCAGTGGATTCAAGAGGATGCTGGCTCCTGCTTATGTGGTGGGTGCTCTGCTCTGTTTGGCTCCCGGCTCCAGCAAGGTTTGAACTGGGTCAGGGTAAAGACCATCCGGGCCATTTTTGTTTTACATAACAGCCGAGTTACGGCAGAACTCTGATACACTAGCAAAGTTCATTTTTAGTACCTACAACTTCCTAACCATGCTGTTCACCTTGTGATGACATTCAAAAACTTGTTGCATTCAAAAACGAATGCACTCTTCCTGAAAAGGTTGTGGCAGTAACGTCCACAGAACCTTTAGAAAACGGACCAAATAGACACTAGAGGAATCTTGTCTATAACCCTCAAGACACAGCATAGGAACCATAAATTGATGCCTGGGCTAATTGTATCGACGTTTAGATTACAGTTGGCATCCTCTACTTTGAGGTTATCACATCGTTCTCCAGGGGAAGGCATCACACTGGACAAAAACTGGTTGAATCAACGTTGTTTCCGGGTCATTTCAACAAATGTGTTGACGTTGAATCAATGTGGAAAAATGGATTTGAAAAAAGTAATCTGTAGCTAGGTTTCCATTCAGTTGGCAACAGATTTTCATGCTAATATTCTAAAATCTACATAAAGAAAATATGTGCATTTCCCCACCAGTGGTCTGTTTCCACCAAACGGACTTGTTGCGGATATAAATCAGTGCGTGGTGAAATAGTGCACACAAAATGTATTTTTTCTTAAGTTTTGTACCGAATAAAAATCTAAAGTTCAATGTGTTTCCATCACATTTTCAACTCTACCAATGGTTTTGTCACAAAACTGTTGCGATAAATATCAAATGTGCCTACTCTGGTCTTGGCACCTGCGCAACAGCCAACAGCTTGCAGATACAGTGAGTGTCGGCTGTGCGGGTAGGCTAGTCTACATGATGAGATTATTATGGATAAGCAAGAATATTTGTATTTGTCAAACAGCAGTCAAGCATCGATCATCATTTCACCAGAATAAGATCTTCGATATTTATTGGAAAGGAGCATCAAACTATATAATAACTGTGCACTTTCACCACCCTGTGAAGTTCATCATAACTTACAGTTGAAGTCGGAAGTTTACATACAACTTAGCCAAATACATTTAAACTCAGTTTTTCACAATTTCTGACATCTAATCCTAGTAAAAATTCCCTCCCTTAGGTCAGTTAGGATCACCACTTTATTTTAAGAATGTGAAATGTCAGAATAATAGTAGAGAGAATGATTTATTTCAGCTTTTATTTCTTTCATCACATTCCCAGTGGGTCAGAAGTTTACATACACTCAATTAGTATTTGGTAGCATTGCCTTTAAATTGTTTAACTTGGGTCAAACGTTTCGGGTAGCCTTCCACAAGCTTCGCACAATAAGTTGGGTGAATTTTGGCCCATTCCTCCTGACAGAGCTGGTGTAACTGAGTCAGGTTTGTAGGCCTCCTTGCTCGCACATGCTTTTTCAGTTCTGCTCACAAATGTTCTATAGGATTGAGGTCAGGGCTTTGTGATGGCCACTCCAATACCTTGACTTTGTTGTCCTTAAGCCATTTTGCAACAACTGTGGAAGTATGCTTGGGGTCATTGTCCATTTGGAAGACCCATTTGCGACCAAGCTTTAACTTCCTGACTGATGTCTTGAGGTGTTGCTTCAATATATCCACATAATTTTCCTTTCTCATGATGCCATCTATTTTGTGAAGTGCACCAGTCCCTCCTGCAGCAAAGCACCCCCACAGCATGATGCTGCCACCCCCGTTCTTCACGGTTGGGATGGTGTTCTTCAGCTTGCAAGCAACCCCCTTTTTCCTCCAAACATAACGATGGTCATTATGGCCAAACAGTTCTATTTTTGTTTCATCAGACCAGAGCACATTTCTCCAAAAAGTACCATCTTTGTCCCCATGTGCAGTTGCAAACCCTAGTCTGGCTTTTTTATAGCGGTTTTGGAGCAGTGACTTCTTCCTTGCTGAGTGACCTTTCAGGTTATGTCGATATAGGACTCGTTTTACTGTGGATATAGATACTTTTGTACCTGTTTCCTACAGCATCTTCACAAGGTCCTTTGCCTTTGTTCTGGGATTGATTTGCACTTTTCACACCAAAGTACGTTCATCTCTAGGAGACAGAACGCGTCTCCTTCCTGAGCGGTATGACGGCTGCGTGGTCCCATGGTGTTTATACTTGCGTACTATTGTACGACAAACGAACGAATTATCTGTCTGCATTTATAAAATTGTACCGAAACTTCCTTCTTCCATCACAGCTGTCATTGAATTCACATTAGTTGACAACTTAACCAAATGTAAATCAAAACTAGACTTTGATTGAGGTCTGTGTCCAGTGTGATGGCTCCAAAAAAGACCTGGGCCCATATTCTCAAAGCATCTCAGAGTACGAGTGCTGATCTAGGATCAGTATTTCCTTTAAGACCTTAATTAATAATATTATATGAACAGGGGAACATGATCCTAGATCAGCACTACTTCTCCAAGATGCTTAATGAATACAGGCCCTGGCCCTTCAATAGGGTCCACCACAACAATCACAAGATTGTAATGTTTCCTCTCCTCACCTTTTGCTCAGGGAAAAAACACATGCACAGTGTAATTGCAAAATGAAATTATGCCGGCCATGGGGAAATATGAATTATGATATTTGCGCTGTAGTCATTTCACGCCTCACAGAGCCCCACCTTTATCCACAGAGGTGCATGTATTGACTGCCGTTTCGGGCGTGGGTATTCTAATAAAGGAATAATGGAAGCATTCTCTCTTTTTAATTGGACATTGTTAGACTGACATATCAATCTGGCTGCCGAGATGCCCTTTTCCATGTATATTGTAATTTAAATGTATTTTTATTTCCCTCATGGTCTTCTCCTGTACAGGAGATTAAGAATGCTTATGCCTTGAAAATCTGGCTGGTTCAGGCCTTATTGTTGAGGCTGTGGTGCTTGATTCTGTATTCATTTGTTGTATATGTTGATGATGAAGTTGATGGGAAGTTGATAGGACACATCCATTGCAAAGTTCCTTTTAGTTTGGGATCATTCCACAGCCTCTGTCATTTAATCAAATTACACAAGCTTTAAAATGGGCACTATTTCATGATGGAATGTACCACGTGTAATCTCTTTGATTTTATTACATTTGATTCCACATGTCTTTGTGTTCGGACTTTCACTAGCATTATTTAACAGGAATCCAGTGATTATAACCAAATGTGAATATATCCAAATAGGGGCCACTTACAGTAATTGTACACTAAGGGGTGGTATCCCGGACACAGATTAATCTTAGTCCTGGACTAAAAAACAATTTATATCTATTTCGATTGTGATTCTAGGCTT
Organism: Coregonus clupeaformis; assembly: GCF_020615455.1. Lineage (NCBI taxonomy): Eukaryota > Metazoa > Chordata > Actinopteri > Salmoniformes > Salmonidae > Coregonus > Coregonus clupeaformis. The sequence goes on from NW_025533842.1 coordinate 255,432, forward strand.
AATCTGTGTCCAGGAAACCATCACACCTCCAACAAAGTCAAAATACCCTGGGAGCTTAATACAATGTTTTACCTGTTCAGTACAGTAGGGCCGGTTTTCCATACACAGATTAACTCCGTGAGAGCCAACCTAAATTGCATCCTATACAGAACCTAAACTCAAAAATCATGTCAAACACCTTAGACACAGATGTATCTCTTAGTATTAGTATGTGTTGTGTGATGGTATGATTATTGTGGCATCAATAGCCTCTGAAACATTAGAAACCTGTCCACACGTATGAGACCACACTGGTTCACTACACAATCATATGTCGTAGGCCATCCATGCAAGTAAATGACTTCAAATATGTTTTCCTGTCTTCTCTAAGATGTAGTGATTATGTAGAACATTTTTGAAACAAACATTCTGAGCCAGAGCTAGAGGTTTTGTAAGTGTTGCAAAAACCCAACTTTGGGTTAAAAGGGTTGCCAAACTGAAACATTGGGCCACATTAATATATTGACAGACAAGTTATAGAGATTGTTTTCCTTCAGAATTCTTCAAATATGGGCAACCAAATACTTCAAGAGTAACTTTGATGTCCCCTCTACACATCAAAAAACGAATATATACATTTTATGTGTGGTTTATGAGGTCAGAATGCTGCCATTGACAACCATTCATGTTATGGTAAAGAAGTAAGATAGGAAGTTATCTCTCTAAATTAAGCCAGAAAGGACAGCCAAATAATACAAAAGTAGATATTAGATATTCTCCATATATAGAAAAACACAAAAAATAGATGATCCTTTCAAAAATGTATGTTTTTGATGGCAAAATACTGACATTTGGATCCATCAAATTAATCGATTGGACAAAATAGGACTTAATTTCAGATGAATATACCATTAGACAATATGTTCCATTACATGTACATTCTTGCAACGTTTCCAGAAAATTGTTCTACAAACTTGAAATTCAAAAAACATATTTTTTTAATAATCAGAGGCCTATTAAAGTATTTCTGAAAGGTAATAAAATGTGTTCCTCATTTGAATCTATGCTAGGGTCTCACAGGGCTATAAAAGCGCCATACATTTAAATCGTGAATATTTTTTTGCCCAGGACTAGGCTTATTCTGTATCTGGCAAACCGGCCATATAGCTTTTATGTTTAATCATTCAAAATGTTGCCATTTAAGGTATTCCTGGCCAACAACTGACAAGTGAACTGGAGCTGTGCAAATAAAACCTGGCAGATGCTGATTGAATGACTGCTTGTTAGGGTTGTAATGATAAGAAAGAATTACAGATTTGCACATCACCAATGGGGAAAACTAAAGCCCGACATCAGGTTTAAAGCTCTTTGTGGAAAGATTACCAACCACAAAAGAGAAATAGCACTCCTTTAGTGGATTCTCAATGGAGAATCTCCCACTATCAATAAATGATTAAGTGCCCATCAAAATGATACAATATGACCTCAAAGCACACACAATAAAATGGTGATAGCATTGTATGGAATGGATCAGTTATCAATCTTTTCTGGGCGGTCTTAATACTGCTATGAGAGAATTGAGTTGTCAATGCCAAAGACGTTCATTAATCATACGAAGGTCCCAAAATGGCCACTGTTTCAAAGTAGGGCCTTCCTGGATTTTCCTGTTAACATCTGCCATTAATTTAACCCAGCCGGATGAAATAATAGCTATTTTATGGTCCCCTCCCCTGGATTGACGGCTATCTGTGTAGTCATATCCTAGGCTTTAAGTTCATCACTCATTTCTACTATCATTCCGCCCCCTTGTTCTTCTTCCTTGACCTGCTTAATGTCACACTGTCTTCACCAGGCAACCAAGGTGGACACCTCAGACTGAACTGTCTATGTTGGCATTTCAATAAAATATTCCTGAAATGTACTAGAAATCAAGCTCCTTAGTTGCTGCCCTATGTGCAAATCGGCACAATGGGTAGGAGTAAGTGCGTGATCCCTGATTTTGCAACTGGGTAGAGTTAAAAGCCTCTCTCATGTTGCTTATATAGAAATATAGATGAAAACAACCTGGCTGTAGGCTACTATTGATATCTGCCATTTTTGTGACAGTCAGCCTCCCCTTCCACTCAATCAGTCCAGGCATGGCCCTGGCTCTAGATGACCCTGGTTATCAGCCCAGTCAGTGAAGGAGACAGACAGACAGGTGGCAGAGGGACAGGGGTGATAGAGTCAAGGGTGACAGGTAGAGGTGTGATGCTTCCGAGACGGACTAGGCTTTGCCAGTGGAGGGCAGGACAAAGCAAGGATCAGGCTTAGACTGGCCCTGCCAATTGGCAGCTGTGCCCCTGAGAAATCACTCATGCTGGGTGCGAATCAGAATTCTATCAGCTAATGGCAACAGTCACCCCATGGTGGCAACCCTGACAGCAAACCGATGCCCACACCATACAAAATACATTGGGTGAAGAATAAATGTGGTTGCCTCCAACAAGAACAATATTTTCCTATACTGTGTTGTCACAAGATATTCTGACTGTAATAAACTATTGTTTTGCATGCATTGTCATAACAGTGATGCTATCCATAATTAACTTTCATATCATATTCTGTAAATAATGGTAAGATGCATGTTTGGCATACATGTTTGAGTTTGAATTACAGTAGTGCACCCAACAGTGTACTCGCTGTACTGTATTTTGATCCATGTTTCTGCACACAAGTATAGTACACGAGTATAGTACAAGGGTATAGTACAAGACCTACTGCACACATCCATTGTGGGGAAACTCTTGGTTCTCTCCTCAGGATCCCAGGAGAGAGTGAATTAATCATCACAGTCTCTCCCAGTGTGGAGAGAGAGAACAACAGCTGGGCAGAAAAAAAAACTCAGCTTTAAACAGAACAGACTGGAGGAGGTGCAGTGATCACTACTAGTTCTGGATTCTGACATCAATAGTAATGAATACCTTGGTGTGTTGCCTCCTGACTACCTGAGCGGGGATCACACAGGGAGGTATATGTGTGTGTGTGTGTGTGTGTGTGTGTGTGTGTGTGTGTGTGTGTATGTGTGTGTGTGTGTGTGTGTGTGTGTTATGTAGAATAACAGGAAAGATTAAATTACCTCTGCATCAGGCCGACAGGCGCTATTAATCAGGGTGCTAGTGTTGTTGCTCATGAGTGAGGCTACACACTGAGGCTGCACCTGCTGTGGCTGAAATAGCATTTGAATCTGCCACACCTGAACAAAAGGTATTTTTAGTAATGATCTATTGCTGGCTGATACAAATCCCTTTAAGTTCTGTGTTAGAATGAGCAAAGTTGTTTGTCTGTTCTTTCAAATAAACTATTATCATACATACTGTAATGTGAAGGCTTCTAAAGTGATTCAGAATTCTGGATTGATGTCATACCTTGTCTATAGACTGCTTACAGGGTAAGGAAATCAATGTGTCATTTAGTAATTTGGGTGAACTATTCCTTTAAGTTCACTTACCAAAGCAACACCAATCCAAAGTTAACTCAATGCTTGAAGATTGTCAAGGCTCTGTAGTACAGTTAGCTTTTCCCTTCTGTGTGCAGTGTCAACCCATTAGAATACCTCTGTCCGTATCCAAACTCACACAATGCGAGCGAGTGCTATGTTTTGTGATTTATGTAGGGCAAGCACTAGGGTGTCGAGAGCATGAAATGAACAAGTTGAATGTAAGCGATATGTTCATTTGAAGGCTCTGTCAGAGAGTGTTTGAGTCATCCGGTGGCACAAAGGGTGGAGCCGTCATTGCTGATTTATTTTACATTCAAACCCTGGCTAAATTGGAAACTGTGAATCACCGTGAAACATGCGGCATAAGATGGATGACTCGAGTTAAAGGGCTCTCTTTTCTTCTCTTTGGGTCTTTTTAAGAAATCATATGAAAATACATTTTTGTGACAGACGATTGGCTCTGGACATCATTGAAATTAGAAGAGACGGCCAGTACCGGAGAACTACAAAGACCGTTTTATCAGCCCGGATGTCCAATACCAGATCCAATGTTTCTCACTTCACAATGAGGCTTGGCGAATACTTGATCAACTGTCTCAGGTTCAACCAACCTTGCCAAACTACGCCTGCTGTGTTAAAAAGATACGATTTAAGGAGGACAAATGTCTCTCCTTTAAAGCTATTTGGGAAGGAGGCATTTGATGTTGAAACTATGCAATCTGCTGTAACCATTTTTACACTACTGATCTGAGCCAAGCCAAGCTGAGCTGTACTGGGCTGGTCTGGTTACACATCCACCATAGTTGCTGAAACCGTGCTGGAAAGGACAATGTGAAAGTGAATTTCAGAGCCAGCACAGTACTGTTTGGGTCGGCACGATAGTGGGAAACGGGTATTAGTCTACTGACCTTATATAGCCTAACCAGAATCTAGCACTGGTCTGTGTAATGAAGGCATTCTAGACGTGTTTGTACTTTGAGGTTTGTACAGTACTCTTAGTGTTGACTTTCAACAGTGGGGGGGAGGGAGAGAGAGATATGCCACTTCCAGATATATAGTAGCCTTAGGATAACTGTCAGTCTAAAGCCAATGGTAGATGTGTGGTAGAGTGTTTGCGCCACCTTCAGATCAAAAACACCCCACTATCGTTTTTATATTATATCCATCTCTATGGGTATTTTGTGTTCCTGGAGAGGTGTAGGCCTTTACATTTATGTTTTGCCATAGGTGGAAAAACTGTCTCGTATCCAAAGTTTTAGTTGTCTGCTTCAACAAATAAGAGGTATCATTTAAGGAACAGCATCAAATATACTGCAACAACAAGATTTCCAACAGCACAATTTTCCGTATAGGTTCCTTAGTTCTTTGACAATCAAAGTTGACAGTTATTCAGCTGCAAGTACTACCAAATAAATACTAAAATACAGCTTTTGTTGAGAGATTATTATGTGAGGTAAACATAGACATGACTACTTAGCAATGACTCATCCTTCGAATACCTTGTGTGTTCAGAAAGAGCAATGAAACAACAACAGAGAGAAAGAGAGCGGAAGAGGGATTGAGTAAAAAAAAAACGTACAAACAATTACCCAATTAAGTTCCATTTTTAATGGACATAGTTTACAACAACTGCATTAGTGAGAAATGCATCGGCAATCAATGAATGCACTGTAGCAGGTGAGGATATTGAACATGGCCATGAGAAACGGTCAAATATGTTGTCCTTTGTGTTGGCTAGGAACTGAACAAATTGAATCAGACAGACAAAGAAAAGACGCCACTGCAGAGCTACAGTATGGTAGGAGTAGGGGCCGGGACAAGATAGGGGGTGGAAGCAGCAATGAGTAGTCTGCCCCACTGCTGCTCTTGTTGTAAGTGAAAATTGAATAGGCCTACCAAAACGACTGGTTACAGCATTGAACAACATGACAATGTGACTATTTCTGTAGTGTTATGGAAACAGTTAGCCAGACTACTAACTCTACTGACAAGCTTACACTCGCTATGTCTGGGTCCAAGGCACTTGAGTCCATCAGTCAACATCAGTCCATCCGGTCAGTCCATCCTGTCTCCATATACAGAAACACACCAAACGAGTGACTCTCACCACCACATGGCATCTGAAAGTCCCAAACCAAAGACAGAGTGAGAGCTAACCACGCCCTTTGTTTTATCAGCTCCAAACAGGAAAAACCTCAGAGTAGCATTGTGAGCATACCCACTGGACACAGTCATCAGTTCAATGTCTAGTTTTAACTTACGTTTGATAGTTGTCAATTAACGTGAATTTGACGTAAAATCCAATCAGTTTTCCACGTTGATTCCACATTGATTCAATGTTATCACTTTAATTTTTTTGTTGTTCAAATTATGTGGAAACAACATTGATTCATGGGATTCCATGGTTGCCATGGCACCTAGTGGCAGCCTTGGTAGTTTACTCCTGTGAATGTATCTATAATTATTTATTTTAAGTGTTTTATGTGCATTATTATTATTATAAACTTTTTTTTTGGAAGCTAATCAAGTACTGAATACAAAAATGTAGTTATCTAAACCGAAAATGTTAAACTAGACAAGATATTAGCCTACTTCTCCAATCAACTAGCTAATTGTTTGGATTTCAATACCAGACTAGATCTTCCTCTCATCTCATCTAATCTCATCTCCTCGACCAAAGGCTGGACCAAAGACTTAGGGGAGGGAATGGCCGGCAGGGATGTAGCTCAGTTGATAGAGCATGGTGTTTGCAACGCCAGGGTTGTGGGTTCAATTCCCATGGGGGGCCAGTATAAAAAAATGTATTCACTAACTGTAAGTCGCTCTGGATAAGAGCGTCTGCTAAATGACTAAAATGTCAATGAAAAGTCCTCAGTGTGTGAACTCTGATTAAATATTATGATTTAACCTTTTACTGCAGTGGGCTAAATCAGGGTCACACAGAGTGTTTCTTGGTAGTCTTAAACAAATCTACTTTGAAACAAAAGTATACAGCTTACACGCATGGTTATGTGCTTAAAAAACGAAGACACCTGTACCATGTCAGATATAGAGTTGAAATGTATAACATTTTGAGTTTGCATCCCAATATTACACTTTATATACATCACAGAAGACTGAATTATAACAAAAGTGTTTGACATAGAAAGTCTGGATTTTTTGCGTTTATTTTTTTAAAATTGTTTATTAATTGTGAAATTATGAAAAATATGAATAACATTCCACCCATGAGGCCACTGGGTCATTTGACTGCAGAAAAGGGCTACACTAATTTACAAATGTAATGAAGGATAGGAAATTGCCTTTAACACCAGTTTATTGGTTGATGCCAATTTGGCAATTGTATGGTCCTGGGTGGGGCATATAGATGGGTAGTCTGATAACGTCAAGAAATAAGCCATATCTCAGACTGGCCAATAAAAAGAAAAGATTAAGATGGGCAGTCTGAGATATGGATTTTTCTTTGCAACTCTGCCTAGAAGGTCAGCATCCTGGAGTCGCCTCTTCACTGTTGACGTTGAGACTGGTGTTTTGCGGGTACTATTTAATGAAGCTGCCAGTTGAGGACCTGTGAGGTGTCTGTTTCTCAAACTAGACACTCTAATGTATTTGTCCTCTTGCTCAGTTGTGCACCGGGGCCTCCCACTCCTCTTTCTATTCTGGTTAGAGCCAGTTTGCACTGTTCTGTGAAGGGAGTAGTACACAGCGTTGTACGAGATCTTCAGTTTCTAGGCAATTTCTCGCATGGAATAGCCTTCCTTAGAACAAGAGTAGACTGACGAGTTTCAGAATAAAGTGATTTGTTTCTGGCCATTTTGATTCTGTAATCAAACCCACAATTGCTGATGCTCCAGATATTCAACTAGTCTCAAGAAGGCCAGTTTTATTGCTTCTTTAATCAGCACAACAGTTTTCAGCTGTGCTAACATGATTGCAAAAGGGTTTTCTAATGATCAATTAGCCTTCTAAAATGATAAACTTGGATTAGCAAACACAACGTGCCATTGGAACACAGAACTGATGGTTGCTGATAATGGGCCTCTGTACACCTATGTAGATATTCCATAAAAATTCAGCCGTTTCCAGCTACGATAGCCATTTACAATATTAACAATGTCTACACTGTATTTCTGATCAATTTGATGTTATTTTAATTTACTTTTCTTTTCTTTTGAAAACAAGCACTTTTCTAAGTGACCCCAAACTTTTGAACGGTTGTGTATGTTTTCAATAAACATTAGGAGACAAAATATAGTTTACATGTTGTCAACAATCTAAGCCAAGTCCTTATGTTTTACTCCATAGTTGAGCATGTGTCGGTTTTAGGCCTACCTGTTTGTACCTGTAAGGCAGATCTGATTTGTTTTCTTAAGGGGAGGCTATGCAGTATTACCCATTTCTGTGTCCTTTCAGTTTAGGACAGGTTAAGCCTGATTCAGAGGCTATTTCTTTTTGCTGTTGCCAGTGTGATATATTGTAAATCTAAGATGACGATCTGCTGTATATTTTGTATTATTTTCAACGTTGGATCACATAAATACATCTACACTTTGAGCACTTCAACCTGCCTCAACTTCTGCTGATAGATATCCTGCCCTTACAAGGTTACTATTATTTTACAGGCCAATACATTTAATATCTAGAATCATTGGATGCAATACAGGAGATATTCCAAAAAGTATATAGTCCCTACATGCTTTACAAATAGGTTTACAGTACTACATAGGCTTCCTACCAGTGTGTTACTCTCTAACATTGTATCATTATATTATCTCTCCTGCTCATGAAACATACTAAAAGGCCTGCACTCTCCCAGTGGTTGCCAGGTTAGTTGAGGGATAGAGAGGGGCTTAGTTGAGAGACAGTAGAGGGGCTGGAGGCAGGGTGGAGGGGTGGTGGGGGTGCAGGAAGTCATCCTGTCTGGTTATAGCTCATTGCTCTGCAGTAATATGAGCCCTCCCTGCAGACACGAGGGACCAGTGGTGTGGTACCTCTATGAAGGCAGTGGCCTGGCAACTGGCCCTGATTAGTTTCTCCAGTCTCCAGAACTCCTCTCAGTACACAGCATTAACCTTGGACACGACAGAATGACCCCCAACCAGACCGTGCCATTAACCCTGTGTGTGTGTTTGTGTGTGTTTGTGTGTGTGTGTGTGTGTGTGTGTGTGTGTGTGTGTGTGTGTGTGTGTGTGTGTGTGTGTGTGTGTGTGTGTGTGTGTTTGTGTGTGTGTGCGTGAGTGCATGTGCAGACACCCACGCGCGCACACACACATAAATGACTATAACCCTACCAGTAACACCTAGTTTACCGTGCTAAAACAACAGGGTAACATCCAGAAAGTAATAGGAAACAACAAGGAAATAAGACGGCAACGACCAGGTAAGAACCCGGTAATAACCTGTTAATAGTTAGTATGTAGCTACTAATTTCTGACATAAAGATATATGAATTTCCCTGGTTGTTATGAAGGAACAATTATTTGTTACTGAAGAACTATCAATAATAGAGGCTAATAAGCAAAAGTTATGTAGTAAGTATTTCAGGCCATTTCCCCTCTTCTCATCAGCACCGTCTATACTTATTAAGAATGTACTTGGAATTTTTGTAGAAGGACTGTTTATTTAACAGAAATGTTTGAGAAATGACATCATACTTACAGTACGCATCGTACTGGTAATTTCTTTATACTGTAGTTCCAGTGTACCCACGGGGCCTTGCCACTGTTCTAAAGCAAACATCTGTTCCTGTTACCATGTACTTAACTGTTACTTTCTTTATAACTTTACTTTTATGTATATCAGATTTAATTTCATGCAATTTCTCCCCAGACAGATTAACACAATCACAAGTAATTAAGCTACTATGTTCATTAATGGAACTTAATTTATTGTTAGTGTAGCCGGTTTGGTCCCACAGTGCATTCAGAAAGTATTCAAACCACTTGACTTTTTCCACATTTTGTTACGTTACAGCCTTATTCTAAAATGGATTTTTTTAAATACTCATCAATCTACATTTACATTTACGTCGTTTAGCAGACGCTCTTATCCAGAGCGACTTACAAATAGGTGCATTCACCCTATAGCCAGTGGGATAACCACTTTACTTTTTTTTTTTTTTTGGGGGGTAGAAGGATTACTTTATCCTATCCCAGGTATTCCCTTAAAGAGGTGGGGTTTCAAATGTCTCTGGAAGGTGGTGAGTGACTCCGCTGTCCTGGCGTCGTGAGGGAGCTTGTTCCACCATTGGGGTGCCAGAGCAGCGAACAGTTTTGACTGGGCTGAGCGGGAACTATGCTTCCGCAGAGGTAGGGGAGCCAGCAGGCCAGAGGTGGATGAACGCAGTGCCCTCGTTTGGGTGTAGGGACTGATCAGAGCCTGAAGGTACGGAGGTGCCGTTCCCCTCACAGTTCCGTAGGCAAGCACCATGGTCTTGTAGCAGATGTGAGCTTCAACTGGAAGCCAGTGGAGTGTGCGGAGGAGCGGGGTGACGTGAGAGAACTTGGGAAGGTTGAACACCAGACGGGCTGCAGCATTCTGGATGAGTTGTAGGGGTTTAATGGCACAGGCAGGGAGCCCAGCCAACAGTGAGTTGCAGTAATCCAGATGGGAGATGACAAGTGCCTGGATTAGGACCTGTGCCGCTTCCTGTGTAAGGCAGGGTCGTACTCTCCGAATGTTGTAGAGCATGAACCTACAGGATCGGGTCACCGCCTTGATGTTAGCGGAGAACGACAGGGTGTTGTCCAGGGTCACGCCAAGGCTCTTCGCACTCTGGGAGGAGGACACAACGGAGTTGTCAACCGTGATGGCGAGATCATGGAACAGGCAGTCCTTCCCCGGGAGGAAGAGCAGCTCCGTCTTGCCAAGGTTCAGCTTGAGGTGGTGATCCGTCATCCATACTGATATATCTGCCAGACATGCAGAGATGCGATTCGCCACCTGGTTATCAGAAGGGGGAAAGGAGAAGATTAGTTGTGTGTCGTCAGCGTAGCAATGATAGGAGAGGCCATGTGAGGATATGACAGAGCCAAGTGACTTGGTGTATAGCGAGAATAGGAGAGGGCCTAGAACTGAGCCCTGGGGGACACCAGTGGTGAGAGCACGTGGTGCGGAGACAGCTTCTCGCCACGCCACTTGGTAGGGAGCGACCGGTCAGGTAGGACGCAATCCAAGAGTGAGCCGCGCCGGAGATGCCCAGCTCGGAGAGGGTGGAGAGGAGGATCTGATGGTTCACAGTATCAAAGGCAGCAGACAGGTCTAGAAGGACAAGAGCAGAGGAGAGAGAGTTAGCTTTAGCAGTGCGGGAGAGCCTCCGTGACACAGAGAAGAGCAGTCTCAGTTGAATGACCAGTCTTGAAACCTGACTGGTTTGGATCAAGAAGGTAATTCTGAGAGAGATAGCAAGAGAGTTGGCTAAAGACGGCACGCTCAATAGTTTTGGAGAGAAAAGAAAGAAGGGATACTGGTCTGTAGTTGTTGACATCAGAGGGATCGAGTGTTGGTTTTTTGAGAAGGGGTGCAACTCTCGCTCTCTTGAAGACGGAAGGGACATAGCCAGCGGTCAAGGATGAGTTGATCAGCGAGGTGAGGTAAGGGAGAAGGTCACCGGAGATGGTCTGGAGAAGAGAGGAGGGGGATAGGGTCAAGCGGGCAGGTTGTTGGGCGGCCTGCCGTCACAAGTCGCAAGATTTTATCTGGAGAGAGAGGGGAGAAAGAAGTCAAAGCATAGGGTAGGGCAGTGTGAGCAGGACCAGCAGTGTCATTTGACTTAACAAACGAGGATCGGATGTCGTCAACCTTCTTTTCAAAATGGTTGACGAAGTCATCCACAGAGAGGGAGGAGGGGGGGATTCAGCAGGGAGGAGAATGTGGCAAAGAGCTTCCTAGGGTTAGAGGCAGATGCTTGGAATTTAGAGTGGTAGAAAGTGGCCTTAGCAGCAGAAACAGATGAAGAAAATGTAGAGAGGAGGGAGTGAAAAGATGCCAGGTCGGCAGGGAGTCTAGTTTTCTTCCATTTCCGCTCAGCTGCCCGGAGCTCTGTTCTGTGAGCTCGCAATGAGTCATCAAGCCACGGAGCTGGAGGGGAGGACCGAGCCGGCCGGGAGGATAGGGGACATAGAGAGTCAAAGGATGCAGAAAGGGAGGAGAGGAGGGTTGAGGAGGCAGAATCAGGAGATTGGAGGGAGAAGGATTGAGCAGAGGGAAGAGATGATAGGATGGAAGAGGAGAGAGTAGCGGGAGAGAGAGAGCGAAGGTTGCGACGGCGCATTACCATCTGTGTAGGGGCAGAGTGAGTAGTGTTGGAGGAGAGGGAGAGAGAAAAGGATACAAAGTAGTGGTCGGAGACTTGGAGGGGAGTTGCAGTGAGATTAGTAGAACAACAGCATCTAGTAAAGATGAGGTCAAGCGTATTACCTGCCTTGTGAGTAGGGGGGGACGGTGAGAGGGTGAGGTCAAAAGAGGAGAGGAGTGGAAAGAAGGAGGCAGAGAGAAATTAGTCAAATGTAGACGTAGGGAGGTTGAAATCCCCCAGAACTGTGAGGGGTGAGCCATCCTCAGGAAAGGAACTTATCAAGGCGTCAAGCTCATTGATGAACTCTCCAAGGGAACCTGGAGGCGATAGATGACAAGGATATTAAGCTTAAATGGGCTAGTGACTGTGACAGCATGGAATTCAAATGAGGAGATAGACAGATGGGTCAGGGGAAAAATTGAGAATGTCCACTTGGGAGAGATGAGGATTCCTGTGCCACCACCCCGCAGACCAGATGCTCTCGGGGTATGCGAGAACACATGGTCAGACGAGGAGAGAGCAGCAGGAGTAGCAGTGTTTTCAGTGGTAATCCATGTTTCTGTCAGCGCCAAGATGTCGAGGGACTGGAGGGTAGCATAGGCTGGTTAGAGAGGCAGCAGCCACGCGGTGTGAGGCGTTTGTGTAGCCTGTGCGGAGAGGAGAGAACAGGGATAGGCAGAGGCATAGTTGACAGGCTGCAGCAGATGGCTACAATAATGCAGAGTAGATCGGAATGAAATGAACTAAACATCTGGGAAAGGAGAGAGCGAGGCCTCCCTCACCACAAGTCCCAAATATAACTCTCCCAACTTCCACCTCAGAAACTATAATTGTTGTAAACTACAGCGGTTCAATGTTTTCTAGGAATAGACTAACTTAGTTTATTCAGCTAGCTAACTAGGTGCAGTATTATTCCGTGAAAAACGTCCGGGCACCTCGTCATAAGACGCCACAGCCAGCTAGCATCTACACACAATACCCCATAATGACAAATTGAAAACAGATTTTAAGAAATGTTTGCACATGTTTTAAAAATAAAAAACTGAAATACCTTATTTACATAAGAATTCAGACCCTTTGCTATGAGAATCGAAATTGAGCTCAGGTGCATCCTGTTTCCAATGATCATCCTTAAGATGTTTCTACAACATGATTGGAGTCCACCTGTGGTACATTCAATTGATTGGACATGATTTGGAAAGGCACACACCTGTCTATATAAGGTCCCATAGTAGGCAGCACATGTCAGAGCAAAAACCAAGCAATGAGGTCAAAGGAATTGTCCGTAGAGCTCCGAGACAGGATTGTGTCGAGGCACAGATCTGGGGTAGGGTACCAAAAAATGTCTGCATTATTGAAGGTCCCCAAGAACAAAGTGGCCTCCAGCCAAACTGAGCAATCGGGGGAGAAGGGCCTTGGTCAGAGAGGTGACCAAGAACCCGATGGTCACTCTGACAGAGCTCCAAAGTTCCTCTGTGGGAGAACCTTTCAGAAGGACAACCATCTCTGCAGCACTCCACCAATCATGCCTTTATGGTAGAGCGGCCAGATGGAAGCCACTCCTCAGTATAAGGCACATGACAGCCTGCTGGTGTAAGGGTTGGTGTGAGGTGTGAGGTACAATAGGCAGTAGGCAGAGATGGTGAAACAAGGATCTTTACTGGTGGTCCCGAAGCCAGAATACAAAAGCCGGAAACTGGTGGAGCAATCAGGGGGTTGGGGACAATTTGGTCGTCCCTCTCCACCAGGTCCATGGGGTCGAACTACCGGGAGAGCGCGTCAGGCTTGGTGTTCTTTGACCCCGGATGGTATGAGATGGTGAACCGGAACCTGGTGAAGAACAACGCCCACCTGGCCCTGCGCGAGTTGAGCCTCTTGGCCCCCTGAATGTAGGCTAAGTTCTTATGGTCCGTCCATATGACAAATAGATGGGCGGCCCCCTCTAGCCAATGCCACCACTCCCCCAGGGCGAGCTTGACCGCTAGCAACTCACGGTTCCCCATGTCGTAATTCCGTTCTGCCGGGGACAGCCGATGGGAGAAAAACGTGCAGGGGTGAGTCTTACCGTCCATGAGGAACCGCTGGGACAGGATTGCTCCCACCGCAACGTCTGAAGCATCCACCTACACAATGAACGGCAGGGACGGATCAGGATGCCCTAGGACCGGGGCCGATGTAAAGTGCCGCTTAAACGCATCAAATGCGTTCCCCGCTTCCGGGGTCCAAGCAAAGGAGCGGACGCTCGTCTGGGTGAGGGCTGTCAGGGGAGCGACTAGCGAGCTAAAATTGCGAATAAATCGGCTGTAAAAATTAGCGAACCCTAAAAACCGCTGTAGTTGCTTGAGGGATGAAGGCTGGGGCCAATCCAGTACCGCACTGACCTTGGCTGGGTCCATCCGTAAGTCCCCCTGGGTGATGATGAACCCCAGGAAGGAGACTGTCTCTGTGTTGAACACACACGTCTCCGCCTTGACGTAGAGCTGGTGACGGAGAAGGCGTTGGAGGCCCTGCTGAACGTGCTGCTGGTGTTCACTCATGTCCTTTGCGAATATTAGGATGTCATCCAAATACACGAAGACGCTGTAGTCGAGGAGGTCCAGGAGCACGTCATTGACCAACGCCTGGAACACCGCATGCGCGTTGGCTAGACCGAACGACATGACTTGGTACTCGTAATGCCCACTGGGTGTGTTAAAAACACTCGTCCCCCTCTCGAATCCTCACCAGGTTGTAGGCATTGCGTAAGTCCAGCTTGGTGAAGACCCGGGCTCCCTGCAACGACTCGAATGCCGTCGTCATCAGGGGGAGTGGGTAGCGGTTCTTAACCGTGATGTTGTTGAGCGCCCGGTAATCAATGCACGGCCGCTGCCCACCATTCTTTTTCCCCACGAAGAAGAAGCCAGAGCCCGCGGGTGAGGTAGAGGGACGGATGTGACCCTCGATGAGTGCCTCGTCGATATACTCCCTCATGGTCAGCGTCTCCGGCCAGGACAAGGAAAACAATCGCCCTCGTGTGGGCATGGTGCCCGGCAGGAGATTGATAGCGCAGTCGTATGGCCAGTGAGGAGGTAGGACCTTAGCACACCTCTTACTAAACACCTCCCCCAGATCCCAATACTACCGGGGAACTCCTGCCAGGTCTGGGCTGGTGACGGAGTCTGTATCCACCGTCCTCCCGGTGGCAACCGCCACTAGGGTAGTATACGGTTCAGAGTGCGGGACCTGGGAAAGAGATGAGGACTGGTAGGTGGTCTGGGACGGTGGTTTGGGCTGATGAGTGGTCGGTCGAGACCGGAGGGGACGGGGGTGGAGCCTCCCTCCAGGATTAGCCGCCCCGTGGACCAGTCTATCTGGCGTTTGTGGGCGACCAGCCAGGGGTGCCCGAGGATGAGGGGACACTCCGGAGAGTCCACAATGAAAAACTGGATATCCTCCCATAGCCCCCCCCAGCCACCCGGACACACACGGGGACAGTGCACCGGGTGATGAAGCCCGACCCCAACGGCCAGCCATCCAGGCCCATGACGGGAAATGGCTCGGAGAGGGAGAGTAACGGAACGCTCCACCCTTGGGCCAGCCCCGCGTCCATCAGGTTTCCCGCTGCCCCAGAATCCACCAGTGCATGCGCCCGACGAGCAGCGCGGGCCCACTGAACCCTGACGGGGAGAGAAGTCCGGAAGTCTCTGGAGTTGGGGTTTCAGTTCCGGCTCGCTAGCACTCCTCCTGATACTAGCGAGCCCTCTTGTTTCCCGGCTTCTCCGGGCATGAGTCACAGTGGTGACCTTCCTGGCCGCAGTACAGGCAACGTCCCTGGCGCAGATGCCTCTGCCTCTCCATCCTGGACAAGCGCGCCGCCCCCAGCTGCATAGCCTCCTCCTGAGGCATATCCGGCATAGCCTCCGGGTTGATAGGGGGATGCGGAGGCGCGCCTTGCGTCATCCCTCTCTCATGCACCCTCTCACGATGCCGATTGTCTACCCGCACCGAGAGTTCGACGAGGCTGTCCAGTCGCTCAGGCAGCTCCCTGAAGGAGAGTTCTTCATCCCCTCCAATAGCCCCTGCAAGTTAAGGATGACCAGGGTAGCCTCCTCCCATCCTTCCTCTCGAGCCCGGGTCCGGAACTCCACAGAGTAGTCCGCCACCGAACGGTCACCCTGCCGAAAGGCCGTGAGCCGCCTCCTGGCCTTGTGCCCCGACCACCCGAGAGGTGTCCAACACCTTGCGTAGCACCTGGGTGAATTGGTAGGAGTCGGAGCACGCCGGAGTTTGGCTCTCCCACTCCGCGGTAGCCCAGGAAAGGGCCCGACCCGTCAACAGAGTGGTGATGTAGGCCACCCGGCCCTGCTGCGTCGGGAAGGAGGAGCGTTGTAGGCTGAATACCAGAGAACACTGGGTGAGGAATTCCCTAAAGCCCTCTGGACGTCCGTCATATCTCTCCGGAGGTGGTAGTCGGGGTTCCCGCGATGTCGCAGGCGAGACTGGAGACGCCGCTGCCGCGGCTTCCACTCCGCCGGCTACCAGGACTGGTCGGGTGTCCACCTGGCTCTGCATGCCGATCGTCAGCTGGCAGAGATTCTCGATGATCTGCTGCAGGCTGCGGTCGTGTTGGTTCAGCACAGCTCCCTGTGTTGCCAAGGAGCTCCGATACTATGCTGCCTCTGCTGGGTCCATATTGGCTCAGTTTTCTGAAAGGGTTGGTGTGAGGTGTGACCCAGGTGCGGTGCATGATATACAGTAGGCAGTAGGTAGAGAAACAAGGATCTTTACTGGTGGTCCCGAAACCAGAATACAAAATAACGGACTTATCATGATAAAAGAAAGGCGGAGCAAATAGCGTCTGACAACCAAAATACGAAATACTACCTACGACTGAAACAAACAACGAAACAGGGAGAACACTTCTCAATTACCTGTACATAGGTCTCCAATCAGACACTGAGTAGTACTGCTGGACATAGAGAAACTGACAGAGAAAACTGAGCAAGGAACACAGTGAAGTGAGGGCATAAATACACAGGTGAACAGGTAGACACAGGTGACACCAATAGGATACTGATTAGTCCAGACTGTGAGTGAGGAGGTGCCTAAGGTTGTCGGAGGATGACACCTAGTGGGTCGCTCCGGAACTGCAACCCCCTCCTGTAACACGTTTGGAGTTTGCCAAAATGGACCTAAAGGACTCAGACCATAAAAAACAAGATTCTCTATTCTGATGAAACCAAGATTGAACCCTTTGGCCTGAATGCCAAGCGTCACATCTGGAGGAACCTGGCACCATCCCTACGGTGAAGCATGG
The DNA here is from genome assembly GCF_020615455.1 of Coregonus clupeaformis. Taxonomy (NCBI): domain Eukaryota; kingdom Metazoa; phylum Chordata; class Actinopteri; order Salmoniformes; family Salmonidae; genus Coregonus; species Coregonus clupeaformis. The sequence goes on from NW_025533842.1 coordinate 272,484, forward strand.
TGGTGGCAGCATCATGCTGTGGGGAGGTTTTTCAGCGGCAAGTACTGGGAGACTAGTCAGGATCGAGGGAAAGATGAACGTAGCAAAGTACAGAGAGATCATTGATGAAAACCTGCTCCAGAGCACTCAGGTCCTCAAACTGGGGTGAAGGTTCACCTTCCAACAGGACAACGACCCTAAGCACACAGCCAAGACAACGCATGAGTGGCTTCGGGACAAGTCTCTGAATGTACTTGGGTGGCCCAGCCAGTGCCCGGACATGAACCCAATCTAACATCTCTGGAGAGACCTGAAAATAGCTGTGCAGCGACGCTCTCCATCCAACCTGACAGAGCTTGAGAGGATATACAGAGAAGATTGGGAGAAACTCCCCAAATACAGGTGTGCCAAGCTTGTAGCGTCATACCCAAGAAGACTCGAGGCTGCAATCGCTGCCAAAGGTGCTTCAACAAAGTACTGAGTAAAGGGTCTGAATACTTATGTAAATGTGATATTTCCTGGGGTTTTTTTTAAAAATACATTTGCAAACATTTCTAAAAACCTGTTTTTGCTTTGTAATTATAGAGTATTGTGTATAGATTGATCAGGGAAAAAAACAATTTAATCCATTTTAGAATAAGTCTGTAAGGTATCAAAATGTGGAAAAAGTCAAGGGGTCTGAATACTTTCCGAATGCACTGAATGTGTGAATGCGCTGGCTACTGCTCTCTGGCTTCGGTTCTGCGTTGTGCATGTAGATTTACTGGACACAGGACACACTGCTGCCGGTTAGGGCATTTTATTTCTGGATGAGATTAAATAACTGCAGCGAATAAATGCAGTGCAAAGCAATTACATGAAATAGCGAGCCTCTCTATGCTGCACACACCTCTCCTCAGCAAGCATCAAGGCAGACTCATATAATAGATTTGTTAGACAACAGTAAAAGTACACTACATGACCAGAAGTATGTGGACACCTGCTCGTCCAACATTTCATTCCAAAATCATGGGCATTAATATGGAGTTGGTCCCCCCCTTTGCAGCTATAACAGCCCTAACCCTTCTGAAGGCTTTCCACTAGATGTTGGAACATTGCTGCGGGGACTTGCTTCTATTCAGCCACAAGAGCATTAGTGAGGTCGGGCACTGACGTTGGGCGATTAGTCCTGGCTCGCAGTCGCTGTTCCAATTCATCCCAAAGGTGTTCGATGTGGTTGAGGTCAGGGCTCTGTGCAGGCCAGTCAAGTTCTTCCACACCGACAAACCATTTCTGTATGGACGTCGCTTTCTGCACGGGGGCATTGTCATGCTGAAACAGGAAAGGGCCTTCCCCAAACTGTTGCCACAAAGTTGGAAACACAGAATCATCTAGAATATCATTGTATGCTGTAGCGTTAAGATTTCCCTTCACTAGTACTAAGGAGCCTATCCTGAACTATGAAAAACAGCCCCAGACCATTATTCCTCCTCCACCAAACTTTAAAGTTGGCACTATGCATTCGGGCAGGTAGCGTTCTTCTGGCATCCGCCAAACCAGATTTGTCCGTCGGACCGCCAGAAGGTGAAGCGTGATTCATCCCTCCAGAGGGCGCGTTTCGATTGCTCCAGAGTCCAATGGCGGCGAGTTTTACACCACTCCAACCGATGCTTGGCAATGTGCATGGTGATCTTAGGCTTGTGTGCGGCTGCTCGGCCATGGAAACCCATTTCATGACGCGCCCGACAAACATTTATTGTGCTGACGTTGCTTCCAGAGGCAGTTTGGAACTCGGTAGTGAGTGTTGCAACCGTGGACTGACGATTTTTATGCACTGCGTGCTTCAGCACTCGGCTGTCCCATTCTGTGAGCTTGTGTGGCATACCACTTCGCGGCTGAGCCGTTGTTGCTCCTAGACGTTTCCACTTCACAATAACAGCACTTATAGTTGAGCGGGGCACCTCTAGCAGGGCAGAAATTTGACAAACTGACTTGTTGGAAAGGTGGCATCCAAGACGGTGCCACGTTGAAAGTCACTGAGCTCTTCAGTAAGGCCATTCTACTGCCAATGTTTGTCTGTGGAGATTGCATGTAGCCGAATCCACTAATTTGAAGGCGTGTCCACATACTTTTGTAAATATAGTGTATTTCATTAACATAAGTGCCATTATTCAAAACTAATCAATAGTAATATTTTCCTCTTACATAGTCTGAATAAAATAGTTCTGAATTAGAAAAAAATACATTCATAAATTGTTTTATGTGTCACATATTCTACATTCCAAAAGATCACTGGCTAATACAAATGCATACAACAATGTAAAATAGCAAAAACAACCCTCCTGGGCACACACTGGTTGAATCAACATTGTTTCCACGTCATTTCAATGAAATGACATTGAACCAACGTGGAATAGACGTTCAGTTGACGTCTGTGCCCAGTGGGACACTTGTTGGCCACTTTACCTGGTAAATACATGCAGCAGGGAGTGTATGCAAAGCAATGACATGAACCAATGAATGGCGACTGGCGAGCCTCTCTGCTTGAATGCTGCACAAACGAGAGGAGTCCAGCTGCGACATCATCTTTTGGAGCAGTCATCCCTCAGGGCCTCTATGCTGCCACCTACTGATATGTCATCTCTTAGGGCAGTGCATCGCTCAGGAAAAGTGGGGGTTTCAAAAGGAGTGGACGTTTAGAAAAGGAACCATATAAGGCGAAGTGGGGGTTTCGAAAGGTGTCACTCAAGACGTCGTTTGTGTTATCGAACGTTAGTCATGGTCTGCAGAAATGACAGTAAGGAATTTCAGTTCTGCAAAAAAATATATATATTCACTCACTGTGAGCTGTGAGTGAAACCTCATCCAGGCCTACCAGGCCCAGCTCCTCCGGGACATGGATGGGCAGGCTACTCCAGAGATGTACGTCGAGCTCAGGAAGGCAACAGACTTCACTCTACCAATGACGAACTGAACTGCCAAGGACGCGGGCAGAATCATGGGATTCTCGGTTGTGACACACCGTCACTTGAGGCTCAACCTTACCCAAATGTCAGAAAGGGAGAAGAACGTGCTGCTGAATGCTCCTGTCACGGTATCTGGGCTCTTCAGGCCTATCCTAGAGACTATCACACACAAGTTTGAGCAGCAACAGAAGGGCTTTGCAGCCTTCAAGGCTGTCATGCCCTGCAGGCCCCGGACTCCTTTCCCTGCCCCACGACTTTATCCCAACCAGCCTCGCCAAGACAGGGGAGGCCCGCCACCTCGTCATTGCCCTGCGAGTGCTTCCCGAACCCAGGACAGACCCACTCAGACATATTAGGTATCCCATGCTGCTCCATTAGCTGGTGCGAGAGGCTGGAACCACAATCCTTTCTGCCCTCAGCAGCAGCCCACTGTCCAGGCGTACAGAGGGCAGAAACCGCGGAGGGCCTGAGAGCCTTGCTGGGAGGGACTTCGTGTTGTATCCTACAGTCAGAGAAATCCGCTCCGTGCCTGGTAGCAACACGAAAGAGATGACTAGATACACATTGCCCAATGCCAGCAAAAGTTGCCCGGTATATGTGCACACAAGACATACACTTCCACACATCCCTCCATCACACATTAAGTGTACAAACTCCTGTGTCTCCACCCATTCTCCTGCCCCCTGTCCACTCGTTCCTACGACCATCATGGCCTTGGAGAAAGATTCCATGTGCCCAAGGCCAAACATAAGGCTGGGACAGTTAGGTTTCACAGAGACAGACAGTTTAATTGCAGCAGCCTCTGCCTGTGACTCGGTAAACAGTCCAAATCAAAATTGTCAAACTGCACAGGAGACTCTGCCCAGTTAGATATTCCCAATCAAACGACAGCCCTGCCCTCTCTAATTGAAAGAACAGACCTGTCCAACTGACTGATTGTGTGGAAACATTTATGCGCAGCTCCCCCTTGGGTACTGAATACAATTCGGAAGGGTTACGTGTTGCAGTTCGCTCGCAGGCCACCGGGTTTCACTTGTGTCATGCCCAAGACAGTTTTAGCTCAAGCAGCCTCTATTCTAGAACAGGAAATAATCTCCCTTCTAGGAAAAGGAGCTATTTGCCCAGTGAGGGAAGCAGACAACAATACAGGTCATTATCAGAAATATTTTCTAGTGCTTATTCAAAGCAGTCAGACAGGCAGATTATTTCACCACGGTGGACCTGAAGGACGCATTCTTTCACATACCAATTGTGGTAAGGCACAGGACATTTCTCAGGTTCTCATATCAGAACAAAGAATGTGAATTTTGTGTCCTTCCATTCGGCCTAAGCTTAAGCCCGTGCTGCTTCAACGTTTGCTTGAATGCAGCTATCGCCCCCCTACGATCACAGGGGATATGGACAATATGCTATCTAGAAGACTGGTTTATAGTAGCGAAGTCGAGAGAATTGGCCGAGACACACACCAGGATAGTGATAAATCATATCCTCAATCTGGGTTTCCTGATAAACTGGAAAAAGAGTTGTCTCACTCCTCGCCAACAGACAAGCTTCTTAGGCTTGGAACTGAACTCTGTGTTTATGCATGCACGTCTAACAGTCACTAGACAGAGGTGCATTCTGACTGCAGCACATGCACTCCACCGGAGCCGGACTGTCAGGGCTGGCCGGGTTATGGTTTTACTGGGGCTGATGGTTGCACTCTTACCACTCTGCCTATTACGCATGAGACCTCTCCAACAAGGGTTTATCAGCCAACGCATTCATCCGAACAGAAACCATTATCAGCTGATAACCATTACACAGCAATGTCGCCATAGCCTCTACTTCAGGCAAAACCCGAGCATGCTCTCAGCTGGGATCCAGCTGGGTCCATAAGCCTTGCGGGTTGTCATTAAGACTGACACATCCCTGAAGATGGAGGCAGTTTACGAAGAACACAAAAATCGTCATATAAACGTTTTGGAGCTGGAAGCGATTCACCTGGCTCTATTACATTTTGCCCCCAGGATAGAGGGGCATCACGTTCTGATTCGTTCCGACAACTCAGACTCAATTGCATACGTCAATCGGGCGGAGTCCGCTCACTGGCCATGCACCAAGTGGCATCACGGATTCATATGTGGGCACACACACACCTGCACTCACAGTCAGCAGCGCACATTCCAGGCCGGTTTAATCTAGGTGCAGACCTGTTGTCAAGGGGCGAGCCTCAGTCTGCGGAGTGGCGTATCCACCCACAGGTGATAGTGGCGATTTGGCGCTAGTTCGGAAGAGCCCAAGTAGATCTGTTCGCATCTCAAAGCACAACACACTGCCCTCTTTGGTATTCCATTCTCAATGACAACCCCCCGTTGGGTCACGATGCCCTGGCCCACCAATGGCCCCGAGCTAGTCTATATGCATTTCCTCCAATTCCCCTGCTACAACAGGTATTGGACAGAGTGCAGGAGCACAGGCTGCAGCTGATACTGGTGGCTCCGTTTTGGCCCTCACAGACATGGATTGCAGACCTGAGTTCAATGGTGTCCAGAGCACCTTGAACACTCCCGTTACGCACTGACCTTTTGTCTCAGGCAGGAGGAGATATATTCCACCCCTGCCCACACAAATGGGCTGGTCGCTTGGTACCTGAACGGGAACGTCTTCTTAGTGACGGGTTACCTCTGGCGGTTATTGAGACTATACAGAGTGCTAGGGCTCCTTCAACATGGTCTCTTTACGCATACAGGTGGCAAGTGTTTGCGCGCTGGTGCGAGGAGCATTGTGAAGAACCACTACACTGCAGTACCGGTATCATACTGAGCTTCCTTCAGAGTCTGTTTGATAAAGGCCTTTCTCCTTCTACATTGAAGGTCTATTTGGCTGCTATATCGCCATGCCACGCTGATATAGATGGTAAGCCTGCGGAAAGCCACACTTTGGCCTCTCGGTTTATGAAGGGCATCCGTCGTCTGCGCCCGCCTACACAATGTCTATTCCCCAGATGGGATTTGTTCACAGTTCTGGATGCGTTAACTAACCTTCCTTTCGAGCATTTAGACACAATATAATTAAAATTCCTCTGGTTTAAAACGCAGCTACTTTTAGCCCTTGCCTCATCGAAACGGGTAGGTGACTTGGTGGCCCTCTCCATGCACCAGTTATGCATGGTGTTCTCGGAGGACAAGCAGAGGGTTACAGTGCATTGACACCTAACCCTGCTTATTTGCCTAAGATCATTACATCTGGTTTTAAATATATGGTTATTGATCTGGCCACGTTCAGAGGAAGAGGAGCACTTTACCCTCGGTGTGCAAACCTGTCATCAAGGCAAAGGGTGGCTACTTTAAAGAATCTCAAATATAAGATACACTGCTCAAAAAAATAAAGGGAACACTAAAATAACACATCCTAGATCTGAATGAATGAAATAATCTTATTAAATACTTTTTTCTTTACATAGTTGAATGTGCTGACAACAAAATCACACAAAAATTATCAATGGAAATCAAATGTATCAACCCATGGAGGTCTGGATTTGGAGTCACCCTCAAAATGTAAGTGGAAAACCACACTACAGGCTGATCCAACTTTGATGTAATGTCCTTAAAACAAGTCAAAATGAGTCTCAGTAGTGTGTGTGGCCTCCACGTGCCTGTATGACCTCCCTACAATGCATGGGCATGCTCCTGATGAGGTGGCAGATGGTCTCCTGAGGGTTCTCCTCCCAGACCTGGACTAAAGCATCCGCCAACTCCTGGACAGTCTGTGGTGGATGGAGCGAGACATGATGTCCCAGATGTGCTCAATTGGATTCAGGTCTGGGGAATGGGCGGTCCATAGCATCAATGCCTTCCTCTTGCAGGAACTGCTGACACACTCCAGCCACATGAGGTCTTGCATTGTCTTGCATTAGGAGGAACCCAGGGCCAACCGCACCAGCATATGGTCTCACAAGGGGTCTGAGGATCTCATCTCGGTACCTAATGGCAGTCAGGCTACCTCTGGCGAGCACATGGAGGGCTGTGCGGCCCCCCAAAGAAATGCCACCCCACACCATGACTGACCCACCACCAAACCGGTCATGCTGGAGGATATTGCAGGCAGCAGAACGTTCTCCATGGCGTCTCCAAACTCTGTCACGTCTGTCACGTGCTCAGTGTGAACCTGCTTTCATCTGTGAAGAGCACAGGGCGCCAGTGGCGAATTTGCCAATCTTGGTGTTCTCTGGCAAATGCCAAACGTCCTGCACGGTGTTGGGCTGTAAGCACAACCCCCACCTGTGGACGTCGGGCCCTCATACCACCCTCATGGAGTCTGTTTCTGATCGTTTGAGCAGACACATGCACATTTGTGGCCTGCTGGAGGTCATTTTGCAGGGCTCTGGCAGTGCTCCTCCTGCTCCTCCTTGCACAAAGGCGGAGGTAGCAGTCCTGCTGCTGGGTTGTTGCCCTCCTACGGCCTCCTCCACGACTCCTGATGTACTGGCCTGTCTCCTGATAGCGCCTCCATGCTCTGGACACTACGCTGACAGACACAGCAAACCTTCTAAACACAGCTCGCATTGATGTGCCATCCTGGATGAGCTGCACTACCTGAGCCACTTGTGTGGGTTGTAGACTCCGTCTCATGCTACCACTAGAGTGAAAGCACCGCCAGCATTCAAAAGTGACCAAAACATCAGCCAGGAAGCATAGGAACTGAGAAGTGGTCTGTGGTCACCACCTGCAAAACCAGTCCTTTATTGGGGGTGTCTTGCTAATTGCCTATAATTTCCACCTGTTGTCTATTCCATTTGCACAACAGCATGTGAAATGTATTGTCAATCAGTGTTGCTTCCTAAGTGGACAGTTTGATTTCACAGAAGTGTGATTGACTTGGAGTTACATTGTGTTGTTTAAGTGTTCCCTTTATTTTTTTGAGCAGTGTATATTTTGATTTGTTTAACACTTTTTTGTTTACTACATGATTCCATATGTGTTATTTCATAGTTTTGATGTCTTCCCTACTATTCAACAATGTAGAAAATAGTAAAAATAAAGAAAAACCCTGGAATGAGTAGGTGTGTCCAAACTTTTGACTGGTACTGTATATATACAGTGGGGAGAACAAGTATTTGATACACTGCCGATTTTGCAGGTTTTCCTACTTACAAAGCATGTAGAGGTCTGTAATGTTTATCATAGGTACATTTCAACTGTGAGAGACGGAATCTAAAACAAAAATCCAGAAAATCACATTGTATGATTTTTAAGTAATTCATTTGCATTTTATTGCATGACATAAGTATTTGATCACCTACCAACCAGTAAGAATTCCGTCTCTCACAGACCTGTTCGTTTTTCTTTAAGAAGCCCTACTGTTCTCCACTCATTACCTGTATTAACTGCACCTGTTTGAACTCGTTACCTGCATAAAAGACACCTGTACACACTCAATCAAACAGACTCCAACCTCTCCACAATGGCCAAGACCAGAGAGCTGTGTAAGGACATCAGGGATAAAATTGTAGACCTGCACAAGGCTGGGATGGGCTACAGGACAATAGCAGCTTGGTGAGGAGGCAACAACTGTTGGCATAATTATTAGAAAATGGAAGAAGTTCAAGATGACGGTCAATCACCCTCGGTCTGGGGCTCCATGCAAGATCTCACCTCGTGGGGCATCAATGATCATGAGGAAGGTGAGGGATCAACCCAGAACTACACGGCAGGACCTGGTCAATGACCTGAAGAGAGCTGGGACCACAGTCTCAAAGAAAACCATTAGTAACACACTACGCCGTCATGGATTAAAATCCTGCAGCGCACGCAAGATCCCCCTGCTCAAGCCAGCGCATGTCCAGGCCCGTCTGAAGTTTGCCAATGACCATCTGGATGATCCAGAGGAGGAATGGGAGAAGGTCATGTGGTCTGATGAGACAAAAATTGAGCTTTTTGGTCTAAACTCCACTCGCCGTGTTTGGAGGAAGAAGAAGGATGAGTACAACCCCAAGAACACCATCCCAACCGTGAAGCATGGAGTGGAAACATCATTCTTTGGGGATGCTTTTCTGCAAAGGGGACAGGACGACTGCACAGTATTGAGGGGAGGATGGATGGGGCCATGTATCGCGAGATCTTGGCCAACAACCTCCTTCCCTCAGCAAGAGCATTGAAGATGGGTTGTGGCTGGGTCTTCCAGCATGACAACGACCCGAAACACACAGCCAGGGCAACTAAGGAGTGGCTCCGTAAGAAGCATCTCAAGGTCCTGGAGTGGCCTAGCCAGTCTCCAGACCTGAACCTAATAGAACATCTTTGGAGGGAGCTGAAAGTCCGTATTGCCCAGCGACAGCCCCGAAATCTGAAGGATCTGGAGAAGGTCTGTATGGAGGAGTGGGCCAAAATCCCTCCTGCAGTGTGTGCAAACCTGGTCAAGACCTACAGGAAACGTATGATCTCTGTAATTGCAAACAAAGGTTTCTGTACCAAATATTAAGTTCTGCTTTTCTGATGTATCAAATACTTACAGTGGGGGAAAAAAGTATTTAGTCAGCCACCAATTGTGCAAGTTCTCCCACTTAAAAAGATGAGAGAGGCCTGTAATTTTCATCATAGGTACACGTCAACTATGACAGACAAAATGAGAAAAAAAAATCCAGAAAATCACATTGTAGGATTTTTTATGAATTTATTTGCAAATTATGGTGGGAAATAAGTATTTGGTCAATAACAAAAGTTTCTCAATACTTTGTTGTATACCCTTTGTTGGCAATGACACAGGTCAAACGTTTTCTGTAAGTCTTCACAAGGTTTTCACACACTGTTGCTGGTATTTTGGCCCATTCCTCCATGCAGATCTCCTCTAGAGCAGTGATGTTTTGGGGCTGTCGCTGGGCAACACAGACTTTCAACTCCCTCCAAAGATTTTCTATGGGGTTGAGATCTGGAGACTGGCTAGGCCACTCCAGGACCTAAAATGCTTCTTACGAAGCCACTCCTTCGTTGCCCGGGCGGTGTGTTTGGGATCATTGTCATGCTGAAAGACCCAGCCACGTTTCATCTTCAATGCCCTTGCTGATGGAAGGAGGTTTTCACTCAAAATCTCACGATGCATGGCCCCATTCATTCTTTCCTTTACACGGATCAGTCGTCCTGGTCCCTTTGCAGAAAAACAGCCCCAAAGCATGATGTTTCCACCCCCATGCTTCACAGTAGGTATGGTGATCTTTGGATGCAACTCATCATTCTTTGTCCTCCAAACACGACGAGTTGAGTTTTTACCAAAAAGTTCTATTTTGGTTTCATCTGACCATATGACATTCTCCCAATCCTCTTCTGGATCATCCAAATGCACACTAGCAAACTTCAGACGGGCCTGGACATGTACTGGCTTAAGCAGGGGGACACGTCTGGCACTTCAAGATTTGAGTCCCTGGCGGCGTAGTGTGTTACTGATGGTAGGCTTTGTTACTTTGGTCCCAGCTCTCTGCAGGTCATTCACTAGGTCCCCCCGTGTGGTTCTGGGATTTTTGCTCACCGTTCTTGTGATCATTCTGACCCCACGGGGTGAGATCTTGCGTGGAGCTCCAGATCGAGGGAGATTATCAGTGGTCTTGTATGCCTTCCATTTCCTAATAATTGCTCCCACAGTTGATTTCTTCAAATCAAGCTACTTACCTATTGCAGATTCAGTCTTCCCAGTCTGGTGCAGGTCTACAATTTTGTTTCTGGTGTCCTTTGACAGCTCTTTGGTCTTGGCCATAGTGGAGTTTGGAGTGTGACTGTTTGAGGTTGTGGACAGGTGTCTTTTATACTGATAACAAGTTTAAACAGGTGCCATTAATACAGGTAACGAGTGGAGGACAGAGGATCCTCTTAAAGAATAAGTTACAGTTCTGTGAGAGCCAGAAATCTTGCTTGTTTGTAGGTGACCAAATACTTATTTTCCACCATAATTTGCAAATAAATTCATAAAAAATCCTACAATGTGATTTTCTGGATTTTCTTTTCTCAATTTGTCTGTCATAGTTGACGTGTACCTATGATGAAAATTACAGGCCTCTCTCGTCTTTTTAAGTGGGAGAACATGCACAATTGGTGGCTGACTAAATACTTTTTCCCCCCACTGTATATCTACCATAGCTTTGATTGGACTGATCATGTCAACATCATAGTTTCAAAATCTTAGCTAACAAGCTAGACAAGCAGTCATCATCATGAATCAAGTCGACAATCTACTGGCAAATCCTTTTCAATCCTTGTCATAAGAAGAGAAATTATAGATAAAACGTATCGGTGCTCATCAGCCATTGGACATAAACATTACACAACAAGTTGGAAATGGGACAGAAAATGTTGAATATATTGGCCAAACCTGAAGATCACTGACATCATGATTCAACCTTGTTTTTTTCAGAGTTCCCAGTTGTCCTGAAAGCACCATAAATCCAGAGAATACCTGACTTTGATTACAAAGTTTGATGACAAACTTTGCCCACAAGAAGGACCCCCACGCCACCTTCCTGTTCAAGTGAGCACAGTCCAAAAATGTATTGTATGCTGCTGCATAAATGATGTAATATGCCAGGGAGATACAGTGGGGAAAAAAAGTATTTAGTCAGCCACCAATTGTGCAAGTTCTCCCACTTAAAAAGATGAGAGAGGCCTGTAATTTTCATCGTAGGTACACGTCAACTATGACAGACAAATTGAGGAAAAAATATCCAGAAAATCAAATTGTAGGATTTTTTATGAATTTATTTGCAAATTATGGTGGAAAATAAGTATTTGGTCACCTACAAACAAGCAAGATTTCTGGCTCTCACAGAACTGTAACTTATTCTTTAAGAGGATCCTCTGTCCTCCACTCGTTACCTGTATTAATGGCACCTGTTTAAACTTGTTATCAGTATAAAAGACACCTGTCCACAACCTCAAACAGTCACACTCCAAACTCCACTATGGCCAAGACGAAAGAGCTTTCAAAGGACACCAGAAACAAAATTGTAGACCTGCACCAGGCTGGGAAGACTGAATCTGCAATAGGTAAGCAGCTTGGTTTGAAGAAATCAACTGTGGGAGCAATTATTAGGAAATGGAAGACATACAAGACCACTGATAATCTCCCTCGATCTGGTGCTCCACGCAAGATCTCACCCCGTGGTGTCAAAATGATCACAAGAACGGTGAGCAAAAATCCCAGAACCACACCGGGGGGACCTAGTGAATGACCTGCAGAGAGCTGGGACCAAAGTAACAAAGCCTACCATCAGTAACACACTACGCCGCCAGGGACTCAAATCCTGCAGTGCCCCCTGCTTAAGCCAGTACATGTCCAGGCCCGTCTGAAGTTTGCTAGAGTGCATTTGGATGATCCAGAAGAGGATTGGGAGAATGTCATATGGTCAGATGAAACCAAAATATAACTTTTTTGGTAAAAACTCAACTCGTCGTGTTTGGAGGACAAAGAATGCTGAGTTGCATCCAAAGAACACCATACCTACTGTGAAGCATGGGGGTGGAAACATCATGCTTTGGGGCTGTTTCTCTGCAAAGGGACCAGGACGACTGATCCGTGTAAAGGAAAGAATGAATGGGGCCATGTATCGTGAGATTTTGAGTGAAAACCTCCGTCCATCAGCAAGGGCATTGAAGATGAAACGTGGCTGGGTCTTTCAGCATGACAATGATCCCAAACACACCGCCCGGGCAACGAAGGAGTGGCTTCGTAAGAAGCATTTCAAGGTCCTGGAGTGGCCTAGCCAGTCTCCAGATCTCAACCCCATAGAAAATCTTTGGAGGGAGTTGAAAGTCCGTGTTGCCCAGCGACAGCCCCAAAACATCACTGCTCTAGAGGAGATCTGCATGGAGGAATGGGCCAAAATACCAGCAACAGTGTGTGAAAACCTTGTGAAGACTTACAGAAAACGTTTGACCTGTGCCATTGCCAACAAAGGGTATATAACAAAGTATTGAGAAACTTTTGTTATTGACCAAATACTTATTTTCCACCATAATTTGCAAATAAATTCATTAAAAATCCTACAATGTGATTTTCAGGATTTTTTTTTCTCATTTTGTCTGTCATAGTTGACGTGTACCTATGATGAAAATTACAGGCCTCTCTCATCTTTTTAAGTGAGAGAACTTGCACAATTGGTGGCTGACTTAATACTTTTTTCCCCCACTGTATGTATACTGTAGCTAAGAAAGTAATACTAAGTGTATGTTGTGTAGTAAGCTGTTAGTAGCCCATGTGCCTCACCCTAATAATTTGGTCCCTTTCCCCCTCATAACTTAGGCTACTGTTCTGACTTGGTGGTGCACATGTAGCCTATAGCCTGTTTTAGAGAAATGTAATCATCGACTATTGTAAGAGCTTTCGTTGTCTGCTTATATGCCCCTTTATTTATCCTACAGTTCTGACTTGGTGTACAGGGAGAATACGTTAAGAACGGCCCATGTTCTAAATTCTGTCGCTGTACATTTCAAAAGTGCTGAACAAATAGTTATATTGAGCTGACAGTGGACAACAGGAAACGAAGGGCAGAGGGACTGTAGTGGAGTGGGTCGAGAGCTTCTCGATGTCCACATCACTAAGGATCCATAATGGTCCAAACACACCAACACAGTCATGAAGAGGGCACAACAACGCCTCTTCCCCCTCAGGAAGCTAAAAAGATTTGGCATGGGCCCTCAGATCCTCAAAAAGCTCTACATCTGCACCATCGAGAGCATCTCGATTGGCTGCATCACCACTTGGCATGGCAACTACTTGGCATCCAACCGCAAGGCGCTATAGAGGGTAGTGCGTACGGCCCAGTACATCGCTCCCTGCCATCCAGGATCTCTATACCAGGCGGTGTCAGAGGAAGGCCCAAACCCACCCAAGCCACAGACTGTTCTCTCTTCTACCGCACGGCAAGAGGTACCAATGCACCAAGTCTGAAACCAACAGGACCCTGAACAGCTTCTACCCCCAAGCCATAAGACTTCTAAATAGCTAATAAAATGTCTACCTGGACTACCCGAGTTGACCTTTTTTTTGCACTGACTCTCTTGCACTGACTATGCACACACAATGGACTCTACCCACACACTCACACATACTTTCACTGACAACCCAACACACACATACACACACTACAAATGTCCCCACACACATAACATGCATAACCTCCTGAGTGGCGCAGTGGTCTAAGGTACTGCATCGCAGTGCTAGCTGTGCCACTAGAGATCCAGGTTGTTAGGTTCGATTCAGACCCCTTGACTTTTTCCACAATTTGTTACGTTACAGCCTTATTCTAAAATTGATTAAATTTGTTTTTTTCCCTTATCAATCTACACACAATTGTCCATAATGACAAAGCAAAAACAGGTTTATAGAAATTTTTGCAAAAAATAACAAATAAATATCACATTTACATTAACACTCAGACCCTTTACCCAGTACTTTGTTGAAGCACCTTTTGGAATGATTACAGCCTTGTGTCTTCTTGGGTATGATGCTACAAGCTTTGCACGCCTGTATTTGGGGAGTTTCTCCCATTCTTCTCTGCAGATTCTCTCAAGCTCTGTCAGGATGGATGGGGAGCGTCGCTGCACAGCTATTTTCAGGTCTCTCCAGAGATGTTTGATCGGGTTCAAGTCCGGACTCTGGCTGGGCCACTCAAGGACATTCAAAGTCTTGTCCCGAAGCCACTCCTGCATTGTCTTGGCTGTGTCGTGTTTGAAGGTGAACCTTCACCCCAGTCTGAGGTCTGAGCGCTCTGGAGCAGATTTTCATCAAGGATCTCTATGTACTTTGCTCCGTTCATCTTTCCCTCGATCCTGATTAGTCTCCCACTCCCTGCCAGTGAAAAACATCCCCACTTTTACTGAGGAGTGGCTTCCGTCTGGTCACTCTACCATAAAGGCCTGATTGGTGGATTGCTGCAGAGATGGTTGTCCTTCTGTTGTAAAGACATCTCAAGGATGATCAAAGGAAACAGGATGCACCTGAGCTCAATTTAGAGTCTCATAGCACAGGGTCTGAATACTTATGTAAATAAGGTAGTTCAGATATATTTTTTTTATATGGGTATTATGGGGTATTGTGTGTAGATTGATGAGGGAAAAAAATTATTTCATCCATTTTACAATAAGGCTGTAATAACAAAATGTGGGAAAAGGGAAGGTGTCTGAATACTTTTTGAATGCACTGTATACTGAAACTATGGTGAAACTGTAAAGAAATGACCAGTAAGTTACATAATAGTTACTTAAGTACAGTGCCGAAATGTAAGGGTTGGGGTGAGGTGTGACCCAGGTGCAGTGTAGGATAGACAGTAGGCAGTAGGCAGAGATGGCGAAACAAGGATCTTTACTGGTGGTCCCAAAACCAGGATGCAAAATAACGGACTTGTCACAAAAAAATTAAGGAGGAGCAAATTGGTCCCCAAAAACAGGCTGACAGTAAACATACGAAATACTAACTATGACTGAAAACAACAATGAAACAGGGAGAACACTTCTCAAGTACCTGTACATACGTCTCACGATCAGACACTGATTAGTACTGTTTGGCATTGAGAACTAGCAGAGAAAACAGAGCAAGGGAACACAGGGAAGTGAGGGCATAAATACACAGGTGAACAGGTAGACACAGGTGACACCAATAAGATAATGATTAGTCCAGACTGTGAGTGAGGAGGTGCCTAAGGTTGTCGGAGGATGACACCTAGTGGGTCGCTCCGAAACTGCGACCCCCTCCTGTAACCCCGAAATAACTTTGTGATGACCGGAAAGTAATAGGAAACAACAGCGAAACAAGATGGCAACAACAAGGTAACCACCCAGCTGTAAGCAAAGACACAAAAGTTATGTTTTGAGGTTGGCCCACATACAGTATAAGTATGATGTCATTTCTCAAACGTTTCTGTTAAATAAACAGTCTTTCTACGAATGTTCCAAGTAGATTCTTTATAAGTATAGACGGTGCTGCTGAGAAGAGGGGAAATGGCCTTAAATACTTATTACAGTATATCACTTTTGCTAATTAGCCTATATTATTGATAGTTCTTTAGTAAGAAATAATTGTTTCTACATAACAACCCTGGAAATGTATATAACTTTATATCAGTATTTAGTAGCTACATACTAACTATTAACGGGTTATTACCACGTTCTTACCTGGTCGTTGCTGTCTTATTTCCCTGTTGTTTCCTATTACTTTCCGGATGTTACCCTGTTGTTTTAGCACTCTAAACTAAAGTGCTACCGCCCTGGTACCTACCAAACAAATTGATTAACCTGAAAATCACAGACAAACTGGCTACATCTATACACTTGCCTAACCTAACCTAACCTAACCTTTGAAGTAACAAATCACACACATGCAATACAATAATATGTTTTACTCAAGCCAGCCTTAATGCTACCCACTTAGCCTTACACATACTCATAGGCGGTGTGTCCAATAAGCTAAGCTTCCCTTAAAGTAAATTGAATGGAACTTGCCAAAATGAAATACTTCTGTCTATACACAAATAAATAAAATCCTTCAAAACACTACACCAGAGAGCATGATTTAGCCACAGAGGATTATTAGCTTATTTTAAAAAATAGCTGTGGATTGTTTTAAATTACATGCACATTCAGCCGGAAAGCGTGCAATTTAGGAACGTTGCAGCAAATATCAGAGCTGATTGTTGACATATCCCCGGTGAGTGCGCATATTCAGTGTCTTTATCATTGGGTGAGTCCGTGGCAAGTTTTTTTGGGACAATAATTTCCTCATCCAGGCTAGATGGACGTCATAGCCTACAATGTCTCCCCTTTTCATAGGCCTCAATTAGATGGTTGCATTCAAGTCAAGGTTGTTTTTATTGATCTCAGTTTGTCATTGTCAGCAGATCAGCCTACCCTGTCATTTTGTGGTATTAAAGATTATGCTAATGTCTCCAGTCATGGCAAGTAAAGTGTCGTAGAATTGCATGAAATGTGTTTATAAAACTCTATATTTTTCTCGGATCCTGCTAAAGAATGTCCCACTAGCTGGGGCGAAGCTCTGGATGTGAGCGAAGAAAGGAGAAGAAAAGCAGAAAGGTATTTTTTGTGAACAGTGAGTTATATTATTAGCCTAACTTATGACTATCCAATCTACTCATCACTTTAGGAATAGTAGGCAATTTTATGTTTTATCATAAAAAGGTAAATTTTTTGTGAAAAATATAGCTTCCCCCAAACTTCAAACCCACATGCTGCCTATTCACATACTCAAAACACACACACACAAACTGTAGTTTTGGCTTGATATTTCCTTGCGAGGTGGCCCTACGAGTGCATCAACCCAGCATGAGACAATGTAAAGGGTGACATCTAGTGGGAAAAACTGTTCTGTACCATAGAGTATATCAATAAAAGTGAACTAAAGCCCACATTTCACAAGGGCAGATACTTAAAAAAAAAAAAAAAAATAGTCATTTAGCAGACGCTCTTATCCAGAGTGCATACATTTTTCATACTTTTTTCATACTTATCACTGTAAATACATTTACACTGTAGGTTAGGCCTAGATCATCACTGTACATCACTGTAGCGTATTGTTAATGTCTAGAAGCTTCAAAAGTGTTCATGGAGAGCAATTCCAGTAAGACAATTAAATAGGTATACAGGCATAGCTGATTTTTCTGGGGGCAGCACCCTCAGCCCCCCTACTTCCCGCTGCTATACCTACAGGCAGTGGTGTAAAGTACTTAAGTAAAAATACTTTAAAGTACTACTTAAGTAGTTTTTTACTTTACTAGTTATATTTTTGACTACTTTTACTTTTACTTCACTACATTCCTAAAGGAAATATTGTACTTTTTACTCCAAAAATTTCCCTGACACCCAAAAGTACTCGTTACATTTTGAATGCTTAGCAGCACAGGAAAATTGTCAATTTCACGCACTTATCAACAGAACATCCCTGGTCATCCCTACTGCCTCTGATCTGGCGGATTCATTAAACACACATGCTTCGTTTGTAAATTATGTCTAGATGTTGGAGTGTGCCCCTGGCTATCCGTAAGTTTAAAAAAATAAGAAAATGGTGCCGTCTGGTTTGCTTAATATAAGGAATTTTAAATTATTTATACTTTTACTTTAACTTGTGATACAAGTTCAAATACTTTTAGACTTTTACTCAAGTAGTATTTTGCTGGGTGACTTTCACTTTTACTTGAGTCACTTTCTATTAAGGTATCTTTACTTTTACTCAAGTATGACAATTGAGTACTTTTCCACCACTGCCTACAGGTATGTCCGTAATTTTGGTGAACTGCAATTTTGGTGAACTGCTTTAGAAATCAGACTTTACACAGTAATAGCATAAGGGCAGGGTTAGTTTAAGTTTAAGTTTCAGAAATTCAAGAATTGAATTTGACTTCTAGGCTAGGTAGGACTGAGAAAATGTAGCTCTATAGTAGGGTAGGCTATAATTTGAAGGCAACTTGAAAGGACTTTTACAAATTGGCGCCGTGGCAGCACAGGAACAAAGTTAGGACACTTTTGAGCACGAGAGAGGGAGGTGCTGCTGTTGCAAAGTCATATCTGTAGCGTACTTCGAAAATGCTAAATGTATGGTCGAGGTAAAAATGGAGACCACGAAGAGGAACACCACTTGAAAGTTAAAGTGAGTTCTAAACGCCATTGTCAGCTTTGTGTATTTGTAGAAAGTTAATGATTTACTGTATTATTTTCACTCAAACGTCACATGTCCTTGTATTCCACTGTCGTGAGAAAGACACGGCGCCAGGACTCGTTCTGTACAAACGAATACATTAATCCGTTGTCTGCCTCTGCATTGTCAGCCTTTGTAATGTAGTTTTTGTATATGTTATTTTATTATTTACATGGGTAAATACTTTATATTGGTTTGGGATTAATCTAGTTATATGTTGTCGTGATTCGTCCAGGGTTCTTCAGGCTATGGTAATGTTGAATAACATTTGGGAAGTTTACAATAGGTTTGCCAGTTTAATTGTGTTGTTTCTGTGATACATTGCAATAATCTTAAAACTGTTTGCAATTGCTGTAGACCTATGACAATTTTGCCTAATGTGAATACAAAGATATTAGACCTGCAACGTAATACACATTTAATGCAGTACAGTCAATATGTCAAGTTGTCAACTGAATTATTTGCATATTACTCTAACATAAAACAGTATGTTAGCCAAACTACACTGAACAAAAATATAAAGTGTTGGTCCCATGTTTCATGAGCTGAAATTAAAGAGCCCAGAAATGTTCGATATGCACAAAGATGCACACATTTGTTTACATCCCCGTTAGTGTGCGGCAGGTAGCCTAGGGGTTAAGAGCATTGAGCTAGCAACCGAAAGATTGCTGGTTCGAATCCCTGAGCCAACTAGGGGAAAAATCTGTTGAAGTGACGTTGAGCAAGGCACTGAATCCTAATATTGCCTTTAAATCGCTCCAGAGTGTCTACCAAAATGTTTCTCCTTTGCCAAAATAATCCATCCACCTGACAGGTGTGGCATATCAACAAGCTGATTACACAGGTGCTGGGGACAATAAAAAGACACTCTAAAATGTGCCACAGATGTCTCAAGTTTTGAGGAAGTGTGCAATTGGCATGCTGACAGCAGGAATGTCCACCAGAGCTGAATTGAATGTTCATTTCTCTACCATAAGCAACGTCGTTTTAGAAAATTTGGCAGTACTTCCAACTGGCATCACAACTGCAGACCACACCAGCCAAGGACCTCCACATGTGGCTTTTTCACCTGTGGGATCGTCTGAGACCAGCCACTCAGACAGCTGATGAAACTGGGTTTGCACAACTGTAGGATATCTAGCAAACTGTCAGAAAATGCTCGTCATCCTCACCAGGGTCTTGATCTGACTGCAGTTCGGCGTCGTAACCGACTTCAGTTGGCAAATGCTCACCTTCAATGGCCACTTGAGAAGTGTGCTCTTCACAGATGAATCCCGGTTTCAAATGTACCGGGTAGATGGCAGATGTGTTGTCGAGCAGTTTGCTGATGTCAACATTGTGCCCCATGGTGCCAGTGGGGTTATGGTATGGGCAGGCATTCATTTTTTTCTTTTACCTTGATTTAATTAGGCAAGTCAGTAAAGGACAAATTCTTATTTACAATGATAGCCTACACCGGCCCGGCCAAACCCGGACAACACTGGGCCAATTGTGCACCGCCCTATGGGACTCCCAATCACGGCCAGTTGTGATACAGCCTGGAATCAAACCAGGGGGTCTGTAGTGACACCTCAAGCACTGAGACGCAGTGCCTTAGACCACTGCGCCACTCGGGAGGCATAAACTACTGACAATGAACACAATTGCATTTTATCGTTGGCAATTTGAATGCACAGATATACCATGATGAAATCCTGATGCCCATTGTCGTGGCATTCATGCACCGCCATCACCTCATGTTTCAGCATGATAATGCACGGCTCCATGTCGCAAGAATCTGTACACAAATGTACACAAATGTCCCAGATCTGTACACAAATGTCCCAGTTTTTACATGGCCTGCATACTCACCAGACATGTCGCTCATTGAGCATGTTTGGAATGCTCTGGATCGACGTGTACAACGGTGTCCTCCAGTTCCCGCCAATATCCAGCAACTTCGCACAGCCATTGAAGAAGAGTGGGACAACATTCCACAGGCCACAATCAACAGCCTGATCAACTCTATGCGAAGGAGATCTGTCGCGCGGCATGAGGCGAATGGTGGTCACACCAGATACTGACTGGTTTTCGGATACACGCCCCTACATATCTGTATTCCCAGTCTTGTGAAATCCATAAATTAGGGCCTAATGAATTTATTTCAATTGACTGATTTCCTTATGTGAACTGTAACTCAGTAAAATATTTGAAATTGTTGCATGTTGCGTTTATACAGTGCCGTGAAAAAGTATTTGCCCCCTTTCTGATTTTCTCTATTTTTGCATATTGTTGATACTAAATGTTATCAGATCTTCAAGCAAAACCTAATACTAGATAAAGGGAACCTGAGTTTACAAATAACACAAAAAATGGATACTTAATTAACAAAGTTATGCAACACCCAATTCCCCTGTGTGAATAAGTAATTGCCCCCTTACATTCAATAACTGGTTGTGCCACCTTTAGCTGCAATGACCAAATGCTTCCTGTAGTTGTTGATCAGTCTCTCACATCGCTGTGGAGGAATTTTGGCCCACTCTTGCATGCAGAACTGCTTTAACTCAGCGACATTTGTGGGTTTTCAAGCATGAACTGCTCGTTTCACGTCCTACCACAACATCTCAATTGGGATTAGGTCTGAACTTTGACTAGGCCATTCCAAAACTTTTTAGCCATTTTTGCTTGACCCAGCTGCACTTCAGCTTCAGCTCACAGACGGATGGTCTGACATTCTCCTGTAGAATTCTATGATACAGAGCAGAATTCATGGTTCCTTCTATTAAGGCAAGTCGTCCAGGTCCTGAGGCAGTAAAGCATCCCCAAACCATCACACTACCACCACCATGCTTGACCGTTGGTATGAGGTTCTTACTGTGGAATGCAGTGTTTGGTTTTCGCCAGGTATAATGGGAGAACTACTGTTCTATGGACAGATTATTCAAAAGTATAATTTTTGGGACTATTTTTGTTCAGTATATTTGCATTACATTGTCTTGAATTTAACTAAAGTCTCTCTCTGTTCAATCCAGGCAACAGTTTCAAAATAGGTCATAACCCTCCCATGCTGAACAGCTGCACAGGACAAGCACAGACTGACGGTAGTAGAGGATGGACCAGGCCTTTCCCAGCCTCCAGACCCCAGCCTCGGGTCCATTTGAACCCGACCCAGGAGAGCTCCAGCTCAGAGTGGACTTCTTCAGAAAGTTGGGCTACTCCCCCATGGAGGTACGGGACGCCCTGCTGAAGCTAGGCCTGAGTACAGACACCAACTCTGTACTGGGGGAGCTGGTCAGCAGCGGAGCCAGCACTGGTACTTCTAACTCAACCATCCCTGAGAGTGGTGAAGATACTACTGGCCCCATAAGCCACACAGGCTCCAGCATGGCCTCCTCTAGGACCCATGGCCCCCAGAGAGACAGACCAGTCTCATCACTGGAAGACAGGAGGGACACAGACAGTGGACTGAAACCTATCGTCATTGACGGCAGCAATGTGGCCATGAGGTGAGCGAGTCGAGAAGAGAGGAAGTTATTTTTTTTGTTATGTTTGTAAGAGCTAGCATTCAATTTAAGTGTTTCAATGAGTTCAGCTGTGTGCATGCCCTCATGTATGTCATGTTCATGACAGTCCTGCACTGTAAGAGTTAAGGTGTTATTATGGTTAAGAAATTAGATGAAGCGGATGTACTGTATTATCCTAATGCCCCATGTTGCCAAAAAAAACATCAAAACTATGAAATAACACATATGGAATCATGAATTAACCAAAAAAGTGTTAAACAAATCAAAAAATATTTGAGATTTGAGATTCTTCAAATAGCCACCCTTTGCCTTGATGACAGCTTTGCACACTCTTGGCATTCTCTCAACCAGCTTCACCTGGAATGCTTTTCCAACAGTCTTGAAGGAGTTCCCACATATGCTGAGCACTTGTTGTCTGCTTTTCCTTCACTCTGCGGTCCGACTCATCCCAAACCATCTCAGTTGGGTTGAGGTTGGGTGATTGTGGAGGCCAGTTCATCTGATGCAGCACTCCATCACTCTCCTTGGTAAAATAGCCCTTACACAGCCTGGAGGTGTGTTGGGTCATTGTCCTGTTGAAAAACAAATGATAGTCCCACTAAGCCCAAACCAGATGGGATGGCGTATTGCTGCAGAATGCTGTGGTAGCCATGCTGGTTAAGTGTGTCACCAGCAAAGCACCCCCATACCATAACACCTCCTCCTCCATGCTTTACGGTGGGAAATACACATGCGGAGATCATCCGTCACCCACACCGCGTCTCACAAAGCCACGGCGGTTGGAACCAAAAATCTCAAATTTGGACTCCAGACCAAAGGACAAATTTCCACCGGTCTAATGTCTATTGCTCGTGTTTCTTGGCCCAAGCAAGTCTCTTATTCTTATTGGTGTCCTTTAGTAGTGGTTTCTTTGCAGCAATTCGACCATGAAGGCCTGATTCACACAGTCTCCTCTGAACAGTTGATGTTGAGATGTGTCTGTTACTTGAACTCTGTGAAGCATTTATTTGGGCTGCAATTTCTGAGGCTGGTAACTCTAATGAATTTATCCTCTGCAGCAGAGGTAACTCTGGGTCTTCCACTCCTGTGGTGGTCCTCATGAGAGCCATTTTCATCAAAGCACTTGATGGTTTTTGCAACTGCACTTGAAGAAACTTTAAAAGTTCTTGAAGTGTTCCGTGTTGACTAACCTTCATGTCTTAAAGTAATGATGGACTGTCATTTCTCTTTTCTTATTTGAGCTGTTCTTGCCATAATATGGAAGTCGTGACACTTGGTCTTTTACCAAAAAGGGCTATCTTCTGTATATCCCCCTACCTTGTCACTACACAACTGATTGGCTCAAACGCATTAAGAAGGAAAGAAATTCCACAAATTAACTTTTAAGAAGGCATACCTGTTAATTGAAATGCATTCCAGGTGACTACCTCATGAAGCTGGTTGAGAGAATGCCAAGAGTGTGCAAAGCTGTCATCTAGGTAAAGGGTGGCTATTTGAAGAATCTCAAATATAAAATATATTTTGATTTGTTTAACACTTTTTTGGTTTCTACGTGATTCCAAATGTGTTATTTCATAGTTTTGATGTCTTCACTATTATTCTACAATGTAAAAAATAGTAAAAATAAAGAAAAACCATTAAATGAGTAGGCGTGTCCAAACTTTTGACTGGTAGTGTATGTTCAAAGGAATGTCAGATTCACATGTGGCGGCAGGTTGCCTAGCAGTTAAGAGCATTGCGCCAGTAAATGGAAGTTCGCTGGTTCAAATCCCTAAGCCGACTGGGTGAAAAATCTGTTGATGTTTCCTTGAGCAAGGCACTTGACCCTAATTGTTCTGGATAAGAGCATCTGCTAAATGACTAAAAAATGTAGGTTGTCCAATCCAAAATGATTTTTTTCACCAATTGGTAAAATAATATGTTACTTGTGTAGACCCCATGAATCTATAATAATCCATTCAGTGTTTTATCCTTGTAGGATGGCCAAGATTAGGGTGACTAAATCAATGGAGGCCAGATAAAAAAAAGTGGTACAAAATCTGGAAAATAGCATTGCGTCAGTTAGGCTGGATGCTGTGCGAGAATTAAGGCAAACTGACAGGCTCAATGTTGAACTCGTCATCTTTCTTCGCGAATCCGGAGAACATAAAACAATATAGAGGTAAGATAGATATCGGTTTTGAGACATGACATGTAGTATTTTTATATTTTAGTATACTCTTTTCATATTGATGCGAACGTCCTGTTATTTTTCAAAGATTTCTCAGAAAAACAAGCGTATTTTTGTGAAATGTCAACATTGCACTGAGCGTAGGCCTACCGCAATCGTTTTATTTTCAAAGCCTTTTACATTTAATTCAGCTCGTGTCATGTTAATTTTGCTTTTTGCGACCCACAGAAACAACTTTGCAGAAGACCACCACAACATGTAAAATCCTAAAAAATCGCTGCAAGAAGCGGCAACGCTCTGTCAACAGAGCTCTGTGCATATTATTGGATATATTAGGTTACGAAATCTGACTTTTAGGATATAATGTTAATGATATGTTAGAGAAAGACCCAACTGAATGATTTAGAACATGAAGAATCATATTTGTCTTGGTAAAATTAATTTTATAACATAAGGAAGTGAAATTTCATCACCAAAGCTAGTTTTTACCCACTCACCCTACCATGTGATGTTTTTAAGTTTTGCCGAAGTTATATTTTTTAAATCTGTGTTTTGTCCAATGACGTTCAAAGGTCTCTTTGCAGGTGTTATTTAGCACTGATATACGTAAAATAGGACCTTGTTGTACAGTATAGCTGTCATTCTGTCATATGTTATTATATTTTATACAACGGGTGGGTCTAATCCTGAATGCTGATTGGTTAAAACCGCATTCCAGCCGGTATCTTTTCCACAAGTTGCCACCGGCTAAATCTATGACGTTAAAATGCCTATTTACTCTGTTCCATCTGACTGTGCAATCCACTGTCTCATCAGCCAAGCCAGGCAACTAATAAACTTGATCTCCAATATAAAAAGCATCTAGACATTATCTCACATTTCTTTTAGACTAACATTTTGTTTTCAACAGCAGAGATTTGTATAAACCTTGTTGTCTGTCTCTCCAACATTTGCAACATTGTTTCAATATTGAAATTCGATCTCCTGCTGTCCCATAGTAATGAACGTGTCGGGTCGAGACAGACAGACAGACAGACAGACAGACAGAGAGAGGCAGGCAGGCAGGCAGGCAGCGTTTCTCAGCCAGTCGAAATCATGAATCAGCTGGCATCATTTTTATGGTTATATACAAAAAAATGTCAATTGAAAAAAAGTTAAACGAAACACAGCTAATTTGCAGTCTTTCCAGCTTCAGTTTGAAGTGATTGTGTTACTGTAGCTGTGTTGTTGGCAAGCTCCTCTGAACAACAGTGTCCTGACGAGTAAGCACATTTTCTATGCCAGGTGAAATCGTGCCTCATTAGCTCATTGTTATGGATGTATCCAAATAAATGTCACTAGAAAACAGCTTAAACAAATGCAAATGCAAATGCTGTGATTCTGGCTGCACTTTTTGACGTGACTGTAAATTAGCCATAGTTGGCTAGATAGCAAGCAAGGGAGAAGAACGTTTAGAAGGAACAAAAAACTGAACAACTGGGTCGCGTCTCTAGCAACCCTAGATTTGTTTCTGGACTATATCTTGTGGATGGATGAAATAGTATGAATAAATTAATCAAAATAACGTTTTTAATAAAAATATGTCAATCATTATTTGAATATGCTGGTAACCCGTTGTATAAAAGTGATAATGCCCTCGAAGCCGGTGTTTGGAGGATATATTGGCACGGTTTGCCTAACACCCGTGCCAATTTGTCCTCCAAACACCGGCTTCTCTGGCATTATCACTTAAATAACAGCTACTTTACTTTAATGATGTCGTGCTACTTTACTCCTCAGAAAGAGTACTGTTTGAGCTGCATGCCTGTGTTCCTGAATTTTTTTACTATGCAAACCTTGTCATTCGCTTGCATTGCCACTGTGAAGTGAATGCATTGTAGACAGAGGAGGAATTATTTGATCAAATTAACTTTGCTCTACCATTTAACAATGAAACAATCAGACATAGACATAAAACTGTTCCTTCACCTCTCCCCTTCCTTTAAATCTGCCCTCTTCACTAGAAATGTTTGTTGATTCATTGAAAGTAATGACATATTTATTTATCCCATTTCCTTGCTCTCTGTCTCCCTTCCAGTCATGGTAACAAGGAAGTGTTCTCCTGTAGAGGAATTGAGTTGGCAGTGATCTATTTCCTGGATAGAGGTCACTCAACCGTCATTGTGTTTGTGCCCTCCTGGCGCAAGGAGCAGCCCAGGCCTGATGTCCCCATCACAGGTGAGATTCACACATAGTTCAAATTAGACTAGTCTCTGTTTCTGAATATTAATACCTATGTAACACCAGGGGATTTTGAAAACACAAACTGTGTTCATGTACAATATGAAACAATGCTTTTATGGCCAGTTTCCGGAACAGAGATGAATCTCTCTCTTTTTAGTCCAGGTCTATGGAAATTCATTTTGTGAGGTCAGCAATACATTAAAATACTAGATACAGAAAATTCACACAATACAATAAAGTACAATACAATACGGTATTCATTGTTACTGTTGCTTTAAAATAAACTTCCTTATCTCATTTATATGTAGGAGCTTCGGGTAGTACACTCACTGCAGGTACAGTATGTCTCCAGTCATATGATGTGTTTGTGTTATGAGACTGAGGCAAAAGGCATTGGGAAACTCCACCGGAGGGTATTATTGGACAAATGTTGAAATACTGAAATCAATAAATACTCGCTGACATCATACTCTTTCTGGAAAAATGTCTAAATAAATTGTCCCAAATGTGATTGCTTCAACCTACATCATGTTGTCGAACACAGCAGTGACTCTTTTCCATGTACCTGCTGGCTATCAGTTATCAGTTGTTAGGAGGTGTTTGTGTTAACCTAGCGTTACCACTAATAAAGCCAGTGTGCAGTAGGGCGGACCACTGTGGACACATCATCACCTGGTGCCCACTGCTTGCTGTCACGGTCGTCAATGAGCGAAGGAGACCAAAACGCATCGCGTTGAACGAACATGACTTTATTAGAGAAAAGTACACGAACGACAAAAACAATAAACCAAGACGACTAGTGAAGTCCACAGTTACAAATACTGTACAGGAACAAAAACCCACAAAACCAAGGTGAAACCACACAGTTTAAATATGGCTCCCAATCAGAGATAACGAGCCGACAGCTGACACTCGTTACCTCCGATTGGGAGTCATATGACTAATACAACAAAACCAAACATAGAAATGAACAACTAGATCCAACATAGAAATACACCCAAAATGAAAATGAACAACCCTGGCTCAAT